>NC_092639.1:19834276-20120196 GCF_039555335.1 Amphiura filiformis
CTTAACGCTTGACAACCGCGTCCCTTTCTACCAGCGACTTAATTGTATAGGCAGTTGGAGGTAGATGTGCATAAGCTGTTGTCCTTCACGGTTTACCGTACTAATAAGGTTACCAGCGCAAAGACTAGCCTAGTCCGGCGGTCTTGTGCTTGGGCTTACACGGTACACAACTTGATGCAAGGCTAGTATTTTTTGTCTGTTTTTGTGTCTTTTATGTATTATTTTATTTCCACTTTACTTTATTATGAGTCCTGCTTGCATGAATGATACTTCTATACTTTTTACTCGACACATTAATTTTTCTTTGCATTTCCAAAAGGGTCAAACTGCAAGCCGATAGAAAAGAATACTTTGATTCCCCTAAAAGTAGGCCTAAAGCAAAAATTGTTTCACACTTCAAACAAATCATACGCATGTTTGTCAAATGTAAAACATTATTTAAGGATCATTTTGGTGCAAAAAAAAACCCTAAGCAAGCATTTGACAACCGATGATATTTTCATGTTCTATTTGCGAATTTAGCATGAGTGCATAGTTTAATATGATGATGATGATGATGATGATGATGATGATGGTGGTGGTGGTGTTGGATGATGATGATGATGATGATGATGATGATGAAAGCAAGGCGTCCGATGATAAATTTCAGGCAAAAAAAAGGAAAGCATGGGAGCAAGCTCATGTGGAACGTCAAGGTTTTTGGACATCTCAAATATGGGGGGGGGGGCACTTCTTGTAGCAAAATATCGTAAGGTTAGTAAATTTTTAAACATGAAGGAGAAGGTTGCTCCTATTTGTTGACCGTTACAAGTTCAAGCAGATCAGTAAGCCTTAAAACATTGCCTTTACTGAATCGGCCACGCGATTTAAATTTGGTATCATTCCTCTCCTGAAGACGCTCACAACAGCAAGTTGACGTCGAAGATTGCGTCTCGCTCCAAAGGAAAGTTCATCATTCAAAATGAGTAGGCCTTATAGCAATTACAGCCAGGGGCGTAGCCAGCTTTCTTGGTCAGGGGTGGCAAAATAAAATTTCGAGGGCACAGACGAAAAATAAATTGCAGTTGCATCATACATATTAGCTCATATTGGTACATAACCGTTTTTGTTTTTAGAGAGATTGTACATGACATGTCTTGGAGCTTCCAAAAAGACTTTACTGGGACGATGTGCCCGCGTAGCGCGCATAATTTGTGTATTTGACACTATTTTCGCCCATGAAATTTTTTTTATTTTACACTATTTTTTGGCACATGATCTGGTTAAATTTTGGTGGAAAAGGGGCTCCTTGCCCTTTTTCTTTTCCTTTGCCCTCCAGATTTTCTCTTCCTTTTTTGCCAGAGGGGCACTTTTTTCTTTCATTTTTTGTCAGGGGTGGCACTCTGCCCCCCTTGCCCCCCTGCTGGCTACGCTACTGGCAACAGCAGGTTTAACTGACTCGAATGAACACTAAAATAAAATGGTGAAATGTTCAACTAAATCGAACAATAATTATTACTTAGGGGTAGGGGCCTACTCTATGTTGAATGAAAGACAGCATCTGATTCGATTTCCCAAAAATATGAAAGAAAAACTTTGCATTACAATTTAAGCAATTTGTCAATTGAAATAGACCACGGCTTACGACCTAAGACCTGCTCTGAGGCAGGGCCAAGAAACGCCGCTGTAAGCCTGGCCTAACAGGCTTGCGTAGACTACGGCTACAGAAGACTGATTTCGAGAAATGCAAATTTTACCAAAGCCTGGGGCTAATCCTACAAGCCTGGCCCACAGGCTAACGAAGCCTCGAGGCTATGGTAGCCGTGCTTCGGGGAACGTGTTTTCAGTTAAGCCTGGTCTTACGACCTCTTAAGCCTTGCGGCTAGACTAGCCAACTGCTAAGCCACCCGTCGAGAAATTCGCCCTATATGTACGCTGCGACATCAATATTGGGACCATTGCAACAAATGAGGTATCATACATGTAGGGCCTAATCAAATTCTGCTTCGAATACATGTCCCGAATTTGAATAATTGTCATTCATTCCGGGCATTCATTAAGGGGGTAATTAGTAGATGTTTATTGCGTTATTGGAATGTTTACTACGCCTGGTGTTACAGACCCGGTTACAGAAAGATAAGGTGTTTTAACAATTTGTTCTCAAAATTGAAAAAATGACTTAGGGTAGTAGTAGAATGACGATATGTAAAAATATTTAAACATTGGTAGAGCCGATTTTTCTTCACAATACAAAGGGTCAGTCTTCTTACTAAAATAAATTTGTAACCAGTTTTGCCATAGACATCAACAGGATTTGTTGATAATACACCTTTTTGTGTTTTTCAACAATGAGCACTGTACTGGTAGTCTATTCCTATTTTCTCCTGATTTATTATCTGCATAATATTATAATATGCATAATATGTAAATTAAAAAGAATTTGGTCGAGTGGTTTTGTAATGACCGAGAAAATATATTCAATGAGGGAAGTTTCATAATCTGTGTCATTGGACCAGTTTGTGTGTCATTACACGAGTCGTGACTGGTCGATGACTTCAATGCAAGGTCCTTTGTCCTGGTACGGGACTGTGAATCATTTTTTTGCATATTATCTTCCATTTTCTAAAAAGTTAGATATGTAAGTTTGTATATTTAATGGAAATGCAAGTTCTCGACAAAACATAATCTTAATAGTTATTGAGATTCAGTTTTGCAAATATTTGGAGCCTATATTTTTCGGTCGAGTACTATGCAACCTACATAAATATCTAATCTTTCTGCTCCGTAAATACCTTTTTTTTTAAATATTTTCACCCAAATTTCAAATATTTTGGTGAAGTTGGTTAAGATTTTTTTTTAAATGAAAAAACGGTTCCTAGATATCTTTATCTCTAGTTTTTAAAATTAAAAAGAAAATGTTTTGTTACGTTGAACGAAAAAGAACTTAATAAGTGGGCCAAAAAAACCTGTTTTGGGGGATTTTGGGCCAAGATGAGCATTTTGGCCCACATTATGACCTCACAGATGAATTTACCCAGTCTCAGTGCTAGAAATATGTATACTTTAATATACTTTAGACCAACAATTAAGCAGTTATGAGGTCCGAAAGTTTCCATAATTCCAGGGTTAAGACCAACCTTAAACGTCATGATATTTGCCTATACTTGCGGCTTCAAATTAATACGGTACCACTTCAATTAATTTTATTAACCATATAATCATGATTATTTAACAAGACCCATACACCTAACCATGACCACAAATCATTAAGACTGAATTTACGCTAATTGAAATCATTAACACCGCTTTTGTTTCACCTGAGTTTAGCCTTTAAGGCTGTTAAGATCCAGATGGAGGGACGGGGCAGGAGGGGTCATTCGGATTACCTTCTTAAAATTTTATATTATGATGAGGAGGACAAAATCCCAAAGTATATACAAGCGACACCTGTGTCATGTAAGTACAAGGTGGTTCTCAAGATTAAAATTGATAAATAAAATAACTAAACTTTATTTTCAACAACATCTAGAAACACTGGCGAATCATCAGTCAGTCTACCAACAGCATTACACCGCTGATGACGGAGAATGGTTTCTCTGAAATATTCGGTTCAAAAAGTGAGTGTTGTTGACCAGTTTTAAAATATACCTTTGAAAAGTAAAATTTACTTCGTCCACGTGTAGCACTATTTGAATCCGCCCCACCAAAAAGAAGAAAAACGAAACGTACACACACAGCTTACTCAACTTAAAAGTTACTTTATAATTTTAAGCTATTGGTCAAAATTCATATTGTTGCATGGCATAATAATGCATAAACGGCATATAGTAGGCCTACTCTTTCACTTGTTAATGCGGGCTTTTCAAATCACTATGCTCAAACATGCATTTGGTGCCTCACAAGTGTTTCATAGCATAGGTCCTACAGCGATAATCTTTCTGGGTTTGGAATGTCTCCCTCTATATATAATATCCCAGGAACAACCCATGGCGCTGAGTTTATACTTACTGGTCGCTTAAGATTATTGCGATTTCAACTGCGAGACAGGACTAGAAGCTTTTGTTATTGTAGGAAAGTGCTTTTACTTGATTGATTGCTAATCAATAACTCACAGCTTGGCGACTGATTGTAGATCACTATAAATCGGATGTACTGTTGACCCCGCAGTTACGGTTAAGAATAATAGACATACACCGGTTAGTCCATGCTAAGCCAAATAAAAAAAATCATTTGTTGTACGCCCACCTCCTTCCTCACTTTCTGGGATCAGTCTATATTTTTTCATTTTTCAATTTTCATATTACATTAAAAGGTTTCAATACATGAGTGAAATGTTAATGCGTATAAACAAGATTATTAGTCAGCATGAATCACTTGCTAGTGTTTTTGTGGAACTCTAAAGGATCTTACCCCTCATTAATGATGGTTTCGTCATTTTTATGGCATATGCTGAAATGCCCGAAAACTGCTAGCAATGTCAATTTTACATGAAAACTGCTTTATTTGGTCAATTCAGCAAAAAAACAAAAACAAAAATAAACAGCCCCCTCCCTCCTCACTTTTCCAACTGGGATGCGAAACGGATTAAAAAATTTATGTGGCCATATAGCCGGGTGCTTTGTTGGTATGTTATCAGACCAAAAGGATGTATGCTACGTGTCGGATGTATGTACTGTACTTCTTTTGTCGTGTTACAATAATCGTGATAAAAAGTCCCGAACATTTCTTTTAAAATTAGAGATAACACGCATTCTGCTGTTTTGCTTTTTTGAACAAGAACTATTGTGTGAGCAAAATAACACGGACAGTTTTTTCTTTCGGGTGGTAGAATTGGTTGTAAATTGACAGATTTACCGAGGTTTTTGTAATTTTTGTTTCCATAAAATGTTACTAGAAAAATGCCAAAAATATCACATTTTTGGCCAGTAAATTTTAATTTTTTCTGCCTATAAATTAGTTTCGACTTTAAAGTAAACATATATATGGGACATATCATATTTCATTGAGGTGTTCTATGAATGCAACCTTCGCAAAGATCATGGTGCGTCACAACAAATTCCCAAAAATATGGCCACTTGCATGATTTATTTAGGTATTTACGTTTAAAACGATCCCTGCAGCATAGTCTTTACCCAAGACGAAAATTTAAAGTGTGCGCTGAATTTATGCGTGACCCTATCATAATTATAGGGTGCTTGCACGGAAGGTCATTCGTTCAAATCATCCTCCAGACACGCTCCAGAAGACATGCAAATACATGGAGTACAATACCAATTGCCTGTTTAACTGGTATTGATCAAAGTAATTCTTTTGTACTCCATGCATTTGCATATCTTCTGGAGCGTGTCTGGATGATGATTTGAACTAATGACTTTTCGTGCAAGCACTCTATATTCGGGATCACAGCGGCCTTCGCCGTCCAGCCAAAGTGTTTTTAAATGCATAAAAACAACTTGGTTTTAATGCTAATTATTGCATGTTCCAAGGAAGTCTGATTATCATTATAAAATAGCCGAGTGGGCGGGTTTTCGCTGAAATATTTTTGTGTAAAAACTGCAGCATTCTATTTATAAAGGAATATATGAATATTAACTGCACAACATGTAGAACGATTCGTGATACCCAATTGTGGTACAGTTGGTGTTGTTTAGCAGGGGGAGAATTTTATTTCAATTTTATATACGTCAAAATATTTTTTGAATTTACTGAAAATAAACGCTCAAAAAATGATGAAAAATCTAATGTAATTTTTACATAGAACCCCGATAAAGATTACTGTGTCGTTTTTATGGTAATCTAATCTTCTATTTTCTAAAAAACATCTTGGGGTTCTATGTGAAAATCTTGAATAAACTGGGGGAAAACCCAACGTCTATACTCCGGGGACTATAATAGGCCTACAAGAAAATGGCAGATTCCCTATAGGCCTACATTGTACGGACCGATATATCAATACCATGATGCACGATGCAGTCAAAGTTGATATTATCTATTGTGCTCAGCACAATACACGTATTGTTGTATTTCTATTCTATACCCAGAAATGTTGGAGTTGCCTATAAGCTATATGTTTAAAATTCAATATGGCTACCAGCAACTCATGTGGTCCAATGGATTAGCGCGCTGGACTTGGCGATACTGTATGCAGCTGCGGCGTATGTTCGAGTCCCACCTCTGCCAAACTGAAATTCACTTTTTTTTTTCACTTTCATATTTGGGAAATGGGACTGGGCGAATTTATGTGTGATTCGGGATCATATTCTTTAGGGTAGGTGCTTTTAAATCGGAAAGATAATATGACAAGTTTTGAGTTGAAATGCCAATAGGCCATTTTTTCCCGGGAATTTTCTAAATCCGGGTGGTGTCGCGTAAGCCGGAAATTAATCTTTTCTAAAACAAGAGAGACTTGTGCCAGAGACTTGTGCCAGTCTAGGGAGTGTTCATAAATACTTTGGTGGGGGAGGGGATGGTTGGAAAAGTTGGACTGACCTCGGACGTCAAATTTTTTTGATCCCCCCCTAAAAAAAGGTGGATTTTTTTATTCCCCCCTTTTATGGTCTAAAATTTTTTTGATCCACCCTTCATGTCCTAAAAAAGAAACCAAAAATATACATCACTAACAGTAGCATAGATTTCTTTTTGGGGTTGGAGAACATTTCTTAAAGTCTAGTGAATGCAGCACCTTTTGCCGACAAAATAAGTTTATGGTACAAATGCGCGCGAAGGGCGCAAAAAATTGCTATATTGAAGCTAAACTGGTGAAATATAGTACAAAACCGGAATTAATTTGCGCGAAGCGCAAAAAATTGGCACTTTTTAGTTTAAAATTAATAATAATAACAATAATAATAATATTAAATAAATATTAAAACTTTAAAACTTAATGTTATAAAGTTAAAATATTCCCACTTTTATGTTAAATCATTGGCCATTTATTTATATAGCCTATAGTATAAAGATACCACATAATCTACATTTTAATGTGAAAGTCTGAAAGACCATAGTTGAACCAGAGAAGGTGAGATTTTGAACATATATAGTTCAAAATTTAATAAAACAATATAAAATAATAACAATACTATTCAATGTTGCTACACTAAATATATGAAAATAAATAAAACGTATTACTAAAATGAAGCAACCTTCTCAGCAAACACAAAACATTTTCGAGATCATTCGCAAACGGTTAGAAAAGGTTGTCAGAAAATGTTTAAATGTCGGGTTATATAAAGGGTATACAGACGATATATAAAACGTTTTTCATAACATTCAAAAATATTCTAACATTATGTTATTTAAGTGTTGACAAAATATTTCACAAAAGAAATGTTTGGAAATTTTTATTAAAAATAACATTTTGAAAACATTTTAAAAATATTGTTGTTGTGTGTTTTCATAACAAAACATTTTAAAACGTTTTAATGACTTTGATATAATCCGACATTTAAAGGGGCATTTCGTGATCCACAGCATCATCTCCCAAAATTATTAAAAAAAAGTTGAGACTTTTACATAATGCTTATGTACAAAAAAATTCTTGCAGATTAATTCGTTTAGCAAAGATATGAATTTCATTCTGGTATACCAGAACGAAATTACAACACAGTCTATGGAGCAGTAATCATGCATAACTCGCAAACGCAAAATTGGAATCAACTGAAATTTTGGGAATAAGCTTTTTTCGTGGATATCTATACTGAAAATTGTCATAAAAAGAGGATCATCAGTGCTATGATCACGAAATACTCCTTTAATGTTATTAAAAGGTTTTTACCAAAACCAAAACCCAAAATACAACCTGCTTCCAACGTTTTAAAAATTAATGTTTTGTGTTCGCTGGGTTAGGGCCTACTACAAAAATGTATTTGTATAAATTGGAAAACACTTCAGATTTATTGTCCTGCTTTTTAACCAAAAAAATAATAATAATAATAATAATTTCATTGTAGGCTGAAAAAGTTTCTCTCTCAGCCTATACCAACCGCGTGCAGTTAGGCCTATATGGCGTTTTATTTAGGGCCTACAAATATCGCAAAGCGCATTTTAATATAACATTTTTCTGCTAAATTGGATTGGTAGGCTATTGTTTTGTTAAAATAATTACACAAAAACAAATGATACGAGAAGCAATATTGTATAAATAAAGACAAAATGACAAACGTTTTCAACTGAGTGTTTTTAAGTTATTTGACAAGTTTATAATATTCATCATGTTCATGCTGTTTGTGTGGCCTATAAGATGTTGCGAAATGATATATAGGCCTAGGCCTATATTTAACATGTTAAATTAGGCCTATGATAAAAAAAATGTTTATAATTTCTTTAATTTAAAACAAAATCCTATACATTATAGTATATAATATTATCATCGTTTAATTATAATTATTATTTCGTTGTTATTTTTTAAATCGTAATCATAAAGAATAAATTAAGTCATGACATCCTGCTGCTGAATCATACTATCAGATATCTGACTTTTGCAGTTCTGAGTTTGATCATGCTAATTATCGATTATCATGTCATCATTTTTGAGAGCTATTCAGCTATGATAGGCCTACATGTATGTTTCCAGTGCGTAAATTCTTATCCATGACAATCGTCGAACGATTTTACTTTGTATGAACTTTGAACTTTATTAAATCCTATGGTACCGGTATCTGATTTGTTGAGCCAGTCCCATAATCGTTGCTATGCATTGTTATAATGCAGGCAGACGCAAAACTGCTGATAGCCTATAATGTTGGCAACGTCGAATTTGCGACGGCGTTTTACAATATACTTTAATACAATCACCACCATGCGTACACATTCTCAGAATCACGTATTGACTTTATCCCTTTTTACATCAAGCGCACGTCCTTTTTCAGGTTGGATAGTAGCTGGATTTTGATTGGTTCACATGCCATGAGGTCATCGCGAGATGGCGTGTTTCTCACAAGAAGCCTAAAAAGTTTATTACGGGACGCTAAAGACGTGGCCTGTTTCCCATCGTGATGATATGAGTAGTTATCATTCAGAACTACTTTCAAAATGATAGCTTTTCGGAATGCGTAACGACAGTGGCCAATCAATATAAGGCCAAGTAAAATAAAAACATGTTTCACGTCAGGATTTTTGAAAAAAAGGAGGAAGAGGGGGCTTTTTATTTTTTATTTTTTATCGCAAAATCGGTGTAAATACCCATAATTAGAGCTGTTTTATCGTATACAATAATGCCTGGAAAAAGGAGGAGGCCTATTTTTATTTCTTGTTCTGAGAGATAGGCCCCCTCTAACTATCACAAAACATTATAAAAGTGTTTCTTGTATATTAGCAAGGCTATAGAATGCATCTCTACTTCCTAGGCATATTTTTTGAAAAGTTATAACTGAATTTCAAAAAATAAAAATAAAATTGAAGAAACCTCAAAAAAGAAAGCGGGAGGGGACGTGAAACATGTTTTTTTTTTTTTATTTGGCCTAAACATCTACCAAAGAGTAATTACCCCCCCCCCTTAATGAATGACCATATTCCAAAACGGGTGATCGTATGCCAAATTTATATGCATTCGAAGCAGAATTTATTTCTGCGCATTATGGCACCTCATTTATATTGATGTCGCAGCGTACATTTAAATGACCGTAACCCAAATACTGAATACAAGTTTATAGTTTAGCTGCAATATTAATAGGATTTTGCTGCAATTTCCAAATCTTGGGTTACTTTCATCAAATATCTGGAAAACATATAAAGTTAGGAGCTGTGTAAAGTATGTTGGTATGGAGGTGAACAATAACTGAACATTGACTTGATTATATTTTAAGCTTACTTAATTGGGTTGCCCTTGAAAGTTTGCCTGGTCAACTGGATTGGCCTTTAAATGTACGCTGCGACATTAATATTGGGACCATTGCAACAAATGAGGTATCATACATGTAGGGCCTAATCAAATTCTGCTTCGAATACATGTCCCGAATTTGAATAATTGTCATTCATTCCGGGCATTCATTAAGGGGGTAATAGATGTTTATTGCGTTATTGGAATGTTTACTACGCCTGGTGTTACAGACCCGGTTACAGAAAGATAAGGTGTTTTAACAATTTGTTCTCAAAATTGAAAAAATGACTTAGGGTAGTAGTAGAATGACGATATGTAAAAATATTTAAAAATTGGTAGAGCCGATTTTTCTTCACAATACAAAGGGTCAGTCTTCTTACTAAAATAAATTTGTAACCAGTTTTGCCATAGACATCAACAGGATTTGTTGATAATACACCTTTTTGTGTTTTTCAACAATGAGCACTGTACTGTTAGTCTATTCCTATTTTCTACATAATATTATAATATGCATAATATGTAAATTAAAAAGAATTTGGTCGAGTGGTTTTGTAATGACCGAGAAAATATATTCAATGAGGGAAGTTTCGCTTCATTGGAATTTTCAAATAACATAGCGTTACTCTGGAACAAAATGGATGTTCGTCATTTTCATTGAAATGAGCATTGTTTAACTTTTTTTCGACATTTTCTTAGAATTTTTCACTACTTATGTTTAAAAGCCTATCTTTTAATTACATAGCCTATAATAAAAACAATTGAAACACATTTCGGAAGTAGGTCAACATTGCTGTCAAATGTGAGTATACCTTCTTTTTTAACCACCCTGTACAGTGCAGTGCTATGACTGGTCGCTGACATCGGCAACACACAGCTGTGGAATATTCATTTATAACATTGTCATTTTCATGTTTTATTATCTTTTTTCATTACATTAATTTGTGAATCGTGTGCGTTCCGCAGCTGCTCGAATTACCGTTTTTATGTTTTAGAGTTCATCAACACGGTGCTATATGAAACGTGTGATTTATACAACGTGCACATGGTGTAAAGAGGCCTTTGATGTTGACTTGGTGCGCCACACCTACCCACCGCCACATAATAATTATGTAATGTTTTGTTATTTATTTATTTAGTAAGAAATTGCAATGAAAACATCACTAGATACATTGCTCAACTATCAAATATAGGAGCGAAATATATGATTATACTAGTGAACTTAGCACATAGCAATATAAATCTGTTTCGTGTAGATGATTTGACCCATCTCACGCAACTGCGTATCTCAAAATTATTTGTCATTCTCCACATTGCAACTGAAGAGAGTAGATGGGCCAAACCATCTATACGAAACAGATTTGTATTGCTATGTGCTAATTTCACTAGTATATTTTTTTTTTTTTTTTATTTTTTTTTATTTAATATTTATTTATTTATTAGAACTTGTTTTGCCTGAGAAAGCTCAGTGACAACACTTTTTCCAATTTGTCACATTAGAAATACATTACAAAACAATTGCATACCATAAAATGAACACCATAAAATAACACACCACAAAATACTAAAATAAACCCACCTGTGTTAGTATTGTTATTATAGGCCCTATTATTATTATTAATATTATTAAAATACGTATTAATACCAAAATAACATTTATAGGGCCTACTATGAAGAAGAATTTGAGGCGTCATTAGCTGGGCGACTATTATCTTCGGACAGGCACTTAGTACTGCACGTTGAATTGGGTTAGGTTCATGAATCAATACGACATACCAATGTTCTCAGAACTTCACCCAATTGCAGGACGATGCAAAAATGCCTTCATGAAGACAAACGTGAGTAGTATAATTACACCGGAATTTCTTGGGATCAGTTAATTTCTGGTATATGTTCATATTTATTTATTTTGAATCATGTGTAATTTTGTTATTATTTGTATAGTAGATTCCAGCAATCACAAAACGTTTTCAGAAAATATCGAGCTATATAAAGGTTTAACGGTTCAAAAACATTCAGAAAACATTTCTGAAAACTTGGATAATATGCCTATTAATAAAGAAAATTAATATTAATAATATAAACGTGTTTATAACGTTGTAAAAGCATTTTTGTGTTTGCTGTGTAACAGACGGTTATTTGAGTCCTTTGAAATATTTAATTTACCGCCTGTATATGTATAATTCATTTTATTCGCGCTATAATGATCTAAACATTTATATCATGAAATCATGCATGATTATTATTTTACCTAACATGTCCAAGGTCGACACAGATAATGCGATTAATCCCACCCTTTACAAATTATGTTTTTACACATGTTAAACAGTTAAATAAAACGACCTCTAACTTATTATTAAATAAACCTCGTGTAAAATCCTTATTAATATTATTACCAATATCCGCTTATTATAGTGCATGTATTGCTCCGACGTTTTATCAAGTCCATATTTCACTATCACCGAAGACATGAACAAAAAATGTAATGTAAATCATTTTTGGACGATTTTGTTTAAATATTATATCACCTTGAATATTAATTTTGACATGGACGATAATGAACTTTTAGTATTATTTATTATTTATTCATTCATTCATTCATTCATTCATTCATTCATTCATTCATTCATTCATTCATTCATTCATTCATGATCATTTATTTATTTATTTATTTATTTATTTATTTATTTGTTTATTTGTTTTTTGTTTTGTAATGAACTTTTAGTATTATTTATTCATTCGTGCATTCATTTATTTATTTATTTATAATCATAAGTAATATTGTTGTTATATTGTAGAAGTGTATCAGTCAATTTACTTACAAATGAGTCCTTTGAAATACTGAAGTATTCAAAAAATTTCTGATATTAATCTGAAATATTATTTATTTATTTATTAATTAATTAATTAATTAATTAATTAATTAATTAATTTATTTATTTATTTATTTATTTATTTATTTATTTATTTATTTATTTATTAATTAATTAATTAATTAATTAATTAATTTATTAATTTATTAATTTATTTATTTATTTATTTATTTATTTATTTATTTATTTATTTATTTATTTATTTATTTATTTATTTATTTATTTATTTATTTATTTATTTATTTATTTATTTAATGTGTATACAATGAATAAAACATCGTTATATTTCCAGACTGCCTGCAAAAATAAACCATTAAACTACTTGTAACATTTTTTAAGTGCTAGAGTTATTAACTCAAACACATATGATATCATCGGCTGTAATTTTTTCGCATTTTAAAAGCGGCGCTTTAAATTTTGCCTACATGCATGCGTGTATGTATTATAAAGACCATAATTATAAACTAAATATGATTATATAGAGTTATGAACCTATAATAAGGCCAAAAAAATATTGTTGTGTTGCCCTCAAGTGGAAAAATGGGAAATTTGGGTAGGACGGTCGGATTATTATTATTTTTTTTTTTTTTTTTTTTTAAACCTTCAGTTTTTTAAAATCCCCTCAAATATTAAATAATGCTTGTTCAATTAGGGGACATTTGTCAATTTTGACTTCTGGATACCTGTTAGACAACAATTAAAGACTAGTCTTACAATAAAATATTAATTTTAAGTGAAAACATTGAGTTTTTGAACAAATCTGTAAAAATCATCATTCAAAAAAAAAAAAAAAAAAAAAAATTGCGACCCTGATTTTTCAGGATTTAGGGTAGGACGGTTGAGGGCAACACAACAATTTTTTTTTGGCCTAATTGATAAGGCCACACGAAAAATAGAATTGCTGTGTTGCCCATCAGCAACCGACCCTAAATCCTGAAAAATCAAGGTCGCATTTTTTTTTTTGAAAGATGATTTTTACAGATTTGTTTAAAAATCAATGTTTTTCACTTTAAAGTAATATTTTATTGAAAGACTAGTCTTAAATTGATTAGCCTATCTAACATGTCTAACAAGTATATCCAGAAGTCAAAATTGACAAATGTCCCCTATTGAAGAAGCATTATTTAATATTTGAGGGGATTTAAAAAAACTGATGGTTTAAAAAAAACATTCCGACCGACCGACCCAACTTTCCCATTTTGTCCACTTGAGGGCAACACGACAATATTTTTCCATGGGTATACACTAATTCCGGAAATTGTTAGGGTCAATCTAATGAAAATGGTTTTAAACATGTTTTCCTTTCACTAGGATCCACAACATGCGCATCTGTCAGGACACAGTTCTTTAATCCCAATACATTTTGTACATTCATTGAATGACCTTTGAAATTTTGGGTACAAAAACTCATACTCTGCAACTTGAGGTCAAATTTTGCTCTATGATTGTTTAATTGAGGTTATTGAACTATGGCTTTGGGGTGAGGCCATTGTGTTTGGCGTTCAGTCAATCTGTGGAAGACGGATCATTTATTATGTAACTTCATTACTTCTTATTTATTGAAGAACATACTTTGATTCGCCATACAAAATGCATTGAAAGAGCATCAACATGTCTATCTATATCTATTCGGATCTTTTTATGATTTCCTTTATATCACAACCTTAATGTAGAAATAAAAGTGCACGTTCGTATAATTTCCAGTCATGGATCAAAACAATTGGACTGAATAGTTTTAAATCATTTTTGAATACGCTACAGTTTTTTGGGACGACACTCCAATTTTTTGACAGTGACTATTAAAGTGTCCCGCGGAGTACTGGTATTCGAAGGATAAAAATGTGCTAAGTTGGGCTCCAATATCGTGAACAAAAACACGTCTGGGTAATTTCTTTACATGTTTTGGGCATGTTTTAAGCAAGGTTGTGGCAAAAAGGTGAAAAAATATTCCAAACTTTTGGCCATTCAAATTTAATATTAACGAGATATCCGCATTTTTCTTACAATTCTTTCAACGTGCTTTGTTGTAGTGTAATTTTCCCTGTACCTGCATCCACAATGAGAGAGCATCTGAACAAAATATTGCCACGCACACGGTGCACAGTGTCGACGTCCTATACGATAAATATAAATTTAATACTCCGTTGGTGAGCGACGGGCGAGTGGTATTTCACCGAACGCAAGAAAAGGAGTTCTATCTGATTGGCTAGCAATCGATCGCTTAGGTCGCTCAGTAGTCAACTACAAACTCAAAATGGAGCAATGTATTCAATTCGATTGAAATCGATTATTCTATTATTGACGTAGATAAAGAGAGTGATAGTGTGTCAATAATGTACATTGTATTGCACGTGGTTTTACATGCATTCCTTTATATAATTATTTTCTCAAAGAGTTGAATATTATCACAATTTTTACAGCGGATTTCAAATGTTTTACATCAAAATTGCAGTTAAACATATCCACAGAAAAATACCGGTCCTCACTAATTAGTTAATTTAATTTCCAGTTAGTACATTTAAACGAAACCTGTGATTTACCTGACAACAAATAAAATTTTCTTGCAATAGAAATATCATATGGGATACTGATATGGTAGGCCGCAACAGCTACAACGTGGAGCTGCTACGCGTAGCTGACTTTTTGCTCCGTGGAACCAAATTGACCAATCATGTTAGAGTTTTTCATTACTCGGAGGTAAAACTGACCAATCAAGTACGACTTACTCATTACGTGAAGCGAATTTATTCATTAAGAATTTGCCAGACGAGCTTCACGTAGTTGCAAGATATCCTCGGTCACGAAAGTTATGATTCAAAAAGTAGTTTATGAAAAGTACGAACCGACTTATTATTAAGATGGACATGCACTCATAAGAAACTCATACAGTATTGTACATAACTATATAGCTAGGCAGAGTGGTGGTAAACCATGCACACAATTCTGCAATCTGCAGTGTATCGCCGGGAGCTAATTTGTACAACTTGCGCGGCGTGGCCTGCGGAATTCGACCTTCAGCAAACCAGTTCGGATTTACTTTATATACTAGTAGGCCATACATACTGTACTAGTTACTGTCCGTTTTCCTATACACAATACTCAGTGCGCTCACCATTGACGCGTGACCTCTACAAATAGTGTATGTTAGAAGTATAGGCCATTGCCTAGTTGACGTCACTGTGTAAAAAATAACCGGCCAATATTTAAAGTATTCTCTGAAATTCTAGAAAATATAGTTTTGTAACATGTCCTAAATTTTTAGCTAATTTAGGTGTTTGGAAATATTGGTACTTTTGTGTTTTAGGAAGGATATGTAAACGACAGATAACACCAAAATATATGAAGAAATTATTTCTAAACCGTGTTAAGTCTGCAAACCATTATGCTTCTCATTTTCAAGAACGCTGGTTAACAATAAGCAGACTATTGTCTCATTTCGTAAACAAAAGCCCACACAGTATTGTTACCTTGCGTTCGCTTTATAATCATTCACCCAACTGAAACTATAATACCAGCTTATTGCTCATTGCACAGGTAAAACAGACACACGTGCAGTGTGTATTTAACCAGAGAAGATCTGATGTAACATAGTTGAGCTGTTTTCATTGAGTGTTATCTTGGTTTAATAGCTTTTAATGGGGTTTAAGTCCTTCAAAAGTCGTGGTGAATTCTACTGTAGACATGACTGCATCATGATTATTTTAAAGTCAACAACATTCAACAATATGATTTTAGCTCCGCGAAGCGAAAAGTAAGCTACGCGTAGCAGCTCCACGTTGTGGCGGTTACGGCCAGCCATATACTGATCATGCGAAAATCGTAAAAACATAGAATAGAAACAGTGTGACAGACTCTCAAAATCTCACATTGTATGCTTAGCCTGAGTCGCTCGGCCTATCTCGAACAAAATCACCATGCGTAGCTGTTGAAAAACGTGAGGATTCATCGTACTATCACGGCAATTTTTGACACGAAGATATAGGGACGATGACGGTGTGCGGTGTTCAATATTGCTCACACACTCTATCGTGTGTAACTTAATCAAGCGCACCAAATCAAATTTATAAAACCCTGATGAATTTCTTGGAAATCCTTTAAAGGCGTTTAAAAGAAGACTGACAACATCACTGGTCGCACCCATGTTAATTTTGTCATCTTCTTTTTGTGCTGCAAAATTCTCTCTTTGAAAGCTGAAAAATAAAATCTGAGCTGCGCCGATGAGTCGGCACCAGTTCGTGGAATTGCGAGACCCCGATTATGTAATACTAGGTACTCTGAATCAATATTAGTCGGTTCATTTGGAGTTCAAACTGCCGTTTTTGAACATCAACGTCGCAATGATTCAGTTCCATAATATAACCTGACGTTGTACTTTTACACGGTCACGGTCAGGTAAAAGGAAAATACATTTGCTTTTATATATAATTCTGAAAAAATTAGTCTATTTTATAAAGAAGAGATTGAATTGTCACTTAAAAATGTACTTTACGAAAAAGTGATAAACGACAGGACTGACCAGCTTATTTGACTGAAACATATAGAGAGAGTAGTGTGGGAGAGGGAGGGGAGAGGGGAACGAGAGAGATGAAGGAAGAGAAAGAGCAATAGCGCGCTAAGGCGGGCCGGAGGGGAGCATCACCCAGTAGTGTTTACATTCAAATATTGAGACAAATAAAGCTGACACACAAGAGAAATGGAAAGGGGAGAGGAAAATGCACAAAACTTCAGTGTCAAGAAGATATATTTATTGGTCTTGACACAAGAATTAACCGTAAGAAATTAATGCGATTACAAAATTGGGTCCTTTTAATCAGGTCATTCCGTATACAATGCAATTTTTTAGTTAAATTGCTATTAATGTTTGTTATCAATAGAATAAAAACCGTAAAGTACACGTGCATATTTATCATACGATATATACGAGAATTAGGTCATGTCATAAAACTAATGTTATATTAAATTATTGAAATACATTAAATATAGTTTATCATACCATAGACCCTGGAAATCTATTTCCAGGGTCTATGATCATACCAATTACATTCATAAAACTGTTTATCATGTTTATTGAGCTAGTGTAATTATGATGAAATAATAAAATCAAACGTTAACGTTAATTATGCCTAATAAACCTAACCCTAATCATAACCGTTAATCCTATATCAAACCCTATTCACAAGGTGTGCAGTGTACATGTATACTAGAATTATACCAAAGGCAGCAACCTACTACATGCATATTGTATCTTTAATAAAATGAAAGCAAAATGAGTATGATGTCGGGAATATTGATTCAGAGATATAGCCAGTATAGTATTCAACTTTTCAAAGCAACACTAAAATGTTCAAAGCAACACTAAAATGGCCATATCTCTGGAACCATAAGTCTAAATATGATGCCGTTTTCAACCAAATAAAGCTCTGAGAATGGCTCACGAAATGGAATTGAACACTGAATTTTGATTTTGATCGACATCATCAGACCCATTTTTATATTGCCAATGGACGTGGATTTAATGTAGATAGGTATTGATTCGTTACAACCACGAAATTGATTCTATATTTCTTAGATTGTGTCCTCATGACGTTACCATGGAAACAGATAATCTCCATCTCTCCTCCTTAAGGGAGTTGTTCAAGTACATAGGCATCTCATAGGGAGGGGTACATTAAAGTGATGTCATCGTTCAACTCAAGTCGCATTGTGCAATATATCTTAGTTCTTTTTCGTAGCCGGCCGCGCTATTATGGGTTATAACAAAGGAATGGATTTTGGTGCCTGACTAATAATGAGTCTTGGATTAACTCATGTCTAAATATGATAAGATTGAATGTTCTTTAAATATCAATATAATTTTTCATATTAAATATCAGTATTTATTTAGAAGGGGAAACACTACTGAATATTGAAGTTCCACTTTTATCATCCTAAAAATAATATCCCCGGGAGTACCACATCTGCTAACAATTTCAAAAAGTGCATTTGTAGTTTTGTATAGGATGTGTGGCTCTTGAGTGAAGTTCACGACAGTATTAACATGAGAGCTTTATGTTATTTTACTTAAAGGTGGGTAACCTGATTGACAATCTCATCCCCCACTTTACCTCATCAAAATGCTGATTTGGTATCAGATGAAAGCTCATATTTTTCTCATAAACATAATGAAATTTGGCGTTCCAAATCGGTATATTTCCGAAGAAATCATCAAAAACTGTCGGAATTAGTCTCAAATATGGTATACCCCATTTCAGACTAATTAGGCAGTCTTTTGACGATATCTTCGGAAATACACTGAGTTGCAACTTCTAATTTCAATATGTTTATGAGAAAAATAGAGCCTTTCACTTGAAATCAATATATTACATGATCATGATGATTATCATTAATAAAAACACGGTAGACTACCAATATCACGCTGTATAAATATTGGTAATTCCATTAGGAATTAGTCACATTTACAAAAAACATTTACATAATTTATGTTCTTTTTGCATGAGTGCTTGAAAGGGATGACATTTTATGTTATACGTAAGTTTTAAAGAATTTGATTTTCCAAATATATCAGGTCACCTTCCTTTAACCTATTTTGATTTTCTTTGCCTTGCATGGAAGCAATTCCATATTTTTATGTGGTATAGGATCAGTTCAACATTGAAACTGAAATAGGCTGTTTTAAGGGCTCGGATATCAACGTTTTTACGTATTTTTTGTGGGACCTGGGGATGAGAGCACATCATACAGACATATCGAATTGCATTTTGAAGACGAGGAATGTCCTTCTGATATCAAGTAATTTTAATAATTTGTCATAAAATTTGTATTATATCGCGAATTAAAAAAATATATATATCATCAGGACATTCCTCATATTCAGAATGTAATTCGATATGTCTGATGTGCTCTTAGGTCCCAAAAAGATACTGTGCAACGTTGCTATCCGATTTCTTAAGAACTACTGAACCAAATATAGGTACTATACTCCACAAAATATATAACTTTAATCAAAGTTAAAGTGGAAAATCATATTCTGAAATTTATTGAATATTTTTTAAATACATGGACAGCGCTCGAAAGGTTGAAAAGCTTAAATTCAAAACAAAATTATAAACATATTCAGGTTTATCTCATAACTAACTATTCGACCATGGAATATAATATTATATATAATCATAACAAAAATTGTCCATGATCCAAATAATAATTCAATAATTCCTCAAGGAAAAGGGGTACTTTCACCTAAAAATATATAAAGAACCATTATTATTTGACTACCTTCAGCAGATTTCATGCAGTACTTGAAAGACTTTATGGAGTCCATTTACTTACTTGTAAACACGGTAAATAAAGAGAAATCTTTCACGGTTGTGAATAAGGCCTTGTACTCATCACTGTTTTGATTTGGAGTGCATCCTTGAGATGAAGTTATTAAAATATAAAACTGTACTGACAAGTATTAAAGGAAATAACAAGAAATATTCGTCAAGGATGCTACAATTTCGAGACGAAATAAACAAAAAAAAACAAAAAAAAACCACAAAATTATACACTCATGAAATCCAAGTGTTTAGGGTTTCTGTAACACTTTTTAAACACTGCAAGGTGTTTAATTTTTCATTTACATAGTAAAGGTATATGACACCTAAACACTTAAACACCAAAGTAAACATAATAAAAATTCCCTTTAAAAGGGAAGGCCAGCGTCAATGCAGAAGAGGTCTTGTAAATAGTTTGGGTCACCGTGAAAGGCATTTTTAGGATCACGCTTACATCCATGTTACATGACAGTTCACCAAACCATCAATGGTGAGAACATGCACACTGAAACAGCAAAACACATTAACTCCTATAACTCCTGTCAACTCTTTAATTCATTACTCCAAATTGTTCTGTATTTTTGTCTTTACTGCTTTTTACCCATGCTTATTATAAAAATCAAGAAATACACTGCAGTTGTTAGTTAATTCGCTATGTTAACTCAACTTACATGCACATTTTATTTTAAAATAATTTTATATTATTTCGCAATGTATAGTTTACTATAAAGTAGATAGTGGCAAGCACATGATAAAGGACTGATCATTCACTACAATCTTCACTTTTAAACTGTATTTTTTGAATGTGTTGATTGTTAGTACGAAACTCCTGCAAAGCTATGGACATGGCATCTTACCTACTCCATTCTGTAGTCTGCATTGTGTGTTTTCTCAGTCTTCAATCATTTTGTTGAATGTAATTTTATGAATCAAATAAAAAAGATAGAAATTGGCCTCACTTTAGTTGTGTGTCATTTTACAGTATTTATCATTTATAAAGTAAGACAATAATTTATTTATTTTCTATAAGTGCATGTCAAAATATGGGATATATTGTTCAATATTATAGCTAGCCCTAAAAACTTTATTTTCAATCGGATTTTCCCGTTGAAAAGACAAAACTGATGTTAAAGATAGCAATAATATCATCAATAACATTTTGAGTCAATTTTATCCATAAAACGATACAGGATAGGATAGATAATTACTTTGACTTCAATGTAGTCCATATAATGAAGATTTTGATTCCACAACATTATTAGATCTGTTATCAACATATCAATTATGCACTCACAGGCAACCAAACATCATGCTATGCGAGTCAGTAGTCCACTGATATGACCTCGTGATCATTCCCCCGCTTTGACCATGTCATTTTTTTGATATGCTGATTGCTGAACAAGTTTATGTTTATATGTGTAGGCCTAACCTATGATAACTTTTTAAGTCATAATTAATTCAAACATAACTTTGGCAATACTCAATCGTTTTCGTTCGTTGAAACGGCAAAACATACTTTCTTTTCCTTGCAAATCGAATTAGCAGACATCAAAAACATTTCCACCACGAGAAGTAAAAAAAAATAATTCATACCAATAGAAGAAGGCTATAATCTTAGCTAATCTTTAGTGTACACAAACCCCATCTCAGAATTAGGTACCAGCGCCCTATGCGCTGGCGAAAATCGATCGCTTTTCTGCACTGAAAGAGTATAAATTCAGCTTATTTTGAGCCTTGCTCATTCATTTTGTTTATTTGTTTGTTTGCTTGTTTCTTTTTGTTGTTTCTTTTTGAATTTGGTGTTGTTCCTAAAGTGTTGTGGTTTTTTTCTTTTTCTTTCTTTACAATTCTTTTGTGGCTTTGCACACCTCCCATATTGCATTTAGTAAAGACCAAATATCATCAAAATATTAAAATCCTTGACGCTATAAATAGATAAAATAGATCAAGATGATTTAATATCAATAATGAGATGGAAAGATAAAAAATATCCGAATAATGAGGACACTGCCTATTTAGAATTACTCGATTGAAAATAATCGAAAAATTTATAAGGCGCCTATTTGCAAAAGTTTGTCTGCATTAGATCAGATTAAAAATAAACAAAAGGAATCAAAAGCAGGGATATTATGCCTAAAGCTTATAAGGGCCGCTACAGACTTTTTAGAACTTATTCGATGCAACATGTCACCGTTATTTAATCTATTCCCATTCTATTTCCAGTAATTTTGAACTTCTAACGAATGTTTGATGACTTAAAATCAATATTTCCACTAGTCATTCGACATAACAAATTTTCCGCGCAACAAACATTCGTTAGAAGATAAAAATGAGTTGAAATAGATTAAATAACGAATACTTGTTGAACGAATATTCTATGTCGAATATTTAGAGTCTGTATGACCCTTAATAGTGAAAATGTGAAAGGAAAGGAAATCAAAGAGACTTTATTTGCTAGTTTTGTTTACAAAATGCCGACACAGAGGGTTATAACCGGACCTTGACTATACTCCAACACATCCCTCAGACGCACTTTCAGTCTGTATTTATACAAATGATTTTTTAAAGGACTACCGTAAAATGAGGTAACTTTGGGCACTTTTCAGAGTTTTTAAACCACTGCTTCAGGCCCGTACGCAGGGGGGGTGCGGGTGCGACTGCACCTCCCCAAATTTGCAAAAGTATACAAAAAGTCCCAACATTTAAGAATCAGGTTTTTTACGGTTTTTTTTTCAAAAAAGGTCCAAATTTGGGGGAAAAGCCCACTTTTCACAAAATCGCCCCCCCCCCCTTGGAAAAAAAGTCCACTTTTTCAAAATCAGAAAAAAAAAAAAAAAAATCCTGCGTACGGGCCTGCACTGCTTCCAAACAAAAGCAATTATATTTCCAATTAACTCTTTTTTACTACATTAGAGTTCCCTTCTACACCTTGAAGTTGAAAAAGATTTTTCAATAATTTTGTAAGGGTGTCCTAGGGGTTAAAAATAGCCTGACCAAAGTTACCCCGCATTTGGGGCAACTTTGGTCAGAGTATTACATTCCATGTAGAGAAAAAAAATTGATCTTCGTTGTATATGGGCAAGTTGTTGTTTTTTGTGACATTTGACCCTTGCAAAATTAATCAAGCACACATCCTTGCTCACAAATATCGATTTTTAATTTTTCTGAAAAAGATGTAAAAAAGTGCTAATTTTTTGTCAAAAAATCCCAATTTTTTCGTAAATTTCGAGGAAATTGGACATGAGCGACTATTATTTCTTCCAAATATATTTCTTAACAAATTGATACCAAATATGACTCAAAACAATATATTGCTGTACGGAAATATGACCATTTAAAAAACTTGACCGACCAAAGTTACCCCGCTGACGTTAAGTTACCCCAATTTACGGTATATCCTCCAGATTTGATAGTAGTTTTATGGTCATTAAAAAAATTGTAACAAATAAATAAATGAAATAAATTAATGGAAACACGTGTTTTTATATATTCCATCTTTTGTGTGCTGTGCATGTACAGATGTTCATTTTGTATCAGTTACTCTATAAATGTGTGTTTTATACAATTAAAAGGATTGAAAAATAACTGAATACAGTTATTTCCACAGTTTGATTACAAACTGGTATAAAACCATGATAACCTTGGGTTCGATTCATCAGGATTGTACTGTCAAAGCAAGTATACGATGGGCTATTCCAGAAAATAGGTGCACACCCCTTATAGAGGAGTAAATTTTCAATCAAAGAAATGTCCGGATTTCCAAGTCTGCTTTCTGAAAACGACTGGAATTCCAGTTGCCAATGTTACCGGAAAAAGCTTGGAAATTCAGTCAAATGAAGGAAAAATCACGGAAATGTTGAAAATGAGCTCTCAAATTGAGGATTTCTGATTTTAAACTATTTTTCTGCCGGATTTTTTTGCCTTTGGGCACTTTAAAAGTCTGGATTTCCAACAGTCACGAGTGGACAAAAAGTCCGGATATCGGAACTCCTCTGTAGGGGGTGTGCATCTATTTTCTGGAATAGCCCAATCATTATGAAGACACAAATTTTGGATTTGTCTACATTTTTTTAATTCTTTTTAATTGAACTTATTTTGTATAAAACGCACAGAATTAAATTTTCATTCTGTGATCAAACCTGTTGAACGAAATATTTATTGAGCTGTAGAACAGTGGCGTAGCCAGGGGGTGGCAGGGGGCCGGTGGGGGCCCCCGCTCGTCATGGCCGTCGGTTCATGTAAGGCCGTCGGTAGACGGAAGGCGTTGGTGAAAAAATTTGGGTTAACAATAGACTATTTTTTACCCAGGGTGACAAAAAAAGTGGCGAATTATAAAAAAATTGTGAATGAAATTGAATTTTAAATAAAAATTTTGTGTTTTGATGTTGGTATCGCCTATAGGCTATAATCCTTTTTTTTTTTTTTTTTTTTTTTTGCTCTTCACTTTTCCAAACCATGCAAAAATAATTTGGGTCAACATCACAACTTCCGTTGGCAAAAATATTTCCGTCGGTACATTCACAAGTTGTGCCCCCTCGGTTCCAAAATCCTGGCTACGCCACTGCTGTAGAACACAATCAAACTTCATTAACTTACTGATTAGCACTGCACATGAAGAAACAATCATTAATGATAAGAATTATACCATAATCATAAATTCTGCATAATTAATGTACGATATCATGCCTAATTTCACTCAGCTTAATTATGCAAATGAGCATCATCTCCCGAATCGGTTTTTCCCCAAAATGAATCATTCAAAATTCTTTTTTTGTTAATTATTCTTGGATAGCATGTATCAACATGATTGAACGTGCATGAATAATAAATATTAATGCACGTCTCGACATGTTTAAAACATAATACCCGAACAAGACCCTTAAACACTCAAGTTGGTTACCCGGCATTCTACCAATATCTTTCAAAGCAGGGCGGTTTGATCTTTTGTTTGTTCGCTCTCAGCTGTGCTCTTTCAGATCGCTGTTTGCAGGACGCACAAAAATAAACGCAACTCGATTTTTGTGTTGACTTAAAACTAAATATCAGAAATCAGTAGACTAAAAGGTTATGTTTATTGCATAAAGCTGATTAGCTCTGATTATGGAAACGTCGGAATTCAAATACTGAAAAAGGGCTTGTTGTAATTTTTTAGGTATTGTGATTCTTGAGCCATTAAAAGCCAGGGAAGTGAAAAAATGGGGAAAAGAGGGTTTTCTTCCATTATTAAAATCCGGGCTGCGTCACCTGTTGGGTATTTAAATATAATTATCTCCTAATCACTTCGAAAGGATCCTGAAATGTGTTTCGTTCACTGAAGCAATGCGTGTGTAGCGCGTGCGAAACCAGGAGTTGAGTGTTTACAAACACAGGAATTCGAGGAGGTTAGACCCAAAAAGCAGTAATTCGAGAAGCTTCTCAAAGTGGAGAACCCTATAGGGGGGTTAGGACGTCTTTTTCTGGCATTTTTGCCTTCAATTCGAGGAGATCCATAATTGTATTTGTGCTAAGTTCTCCTTACACACCTCCTCACATTCCTGTGAAAACTCCTCGTTTTGTATGTAAAGTGTGCACAGTTTAACACACTTCACACACTATGCTTTTCTGTCTCCTCGTTTAGACTGCGCTACGAGTATGGGTGTGTGTGTTAAGTAGAGCAGGGATGACATAAATTCAAAACAAAGAATACGCGCGCCTTTAGTTTCGCGGAAAAAACGCACTTGAGAGCTCAATGTTACCCAATACATAGGCTTAGGAAGATTTTTAACATGGGGGGGCTGAAACTTGGAACAAAATTTTGTGGGACCATACTGGGGGTGCGCGAGGGAGGTTCCCCCTTCGCAGTCAGAAAATTTTACAAAATATAGGTCACAAAGACCTCTTTTCCCTCTATTGTATTATTGGGGGGGGGGGGCTTAAAGGTATTCCAGCCCCGCACCAAAATTATTGAGGGGGCTGAGCCCCTCAAGCCCCCCCCCCCGGTTCCTAAGCCTATGCAATATGATCGAGTATTACAATGAGAGTGCAATTAAAATAATTAGGTCATTTGCTGTCAAATGTCACGGTACTTGCTACTCTTCACACTAGGATCCACAACATGCTCATCTATCAGGGGAATAGTTCTTTTAAGCCCCAATACATTTTTACACACGTTGAAGATTTGTGTACAGAAACTCATACTCTGCAACTTGAGGTCAAATTTTGCACTATGATTATGTAATTGAGGTTATTGGACTATGCCATTGGGATGAGGCTCTTGTGGTCCATAGTGTCACAAGATTTTAAGCGAATTTCGTGAAAATTATTCACCGATATCATGACCTACAGACCTATTGCGATGATAATACGCTTGCTTCTGTGAGATTTTGGCCCTAAATTATGCTACAGAAGCAGCTGCTCCAGGAGCATGCTCCTGGAGCATGAATAATCTGGAGTAATATTCTAAGTCCAACATGCTCCAGGAGTATGTTTTGAATGTACACTGCTCCAGGAGCATGTTCAGATCGATAGAGTTTCAACGATTGGTGAAACCCCTGGATGGGATTCCCCGATGATAGTCACCATGCATCATACACCCACTAAACCAATGATCGTTATGCTTACATAAGAGATAATATAAACTTCTTGTTTATCTTTTTTTGATATTTAAATAGCAACCCTGGGAGAAGGTGCTTGATGCGTTAATGCAATGCGGTAGATTCACGGAATGGACCTAAAATATCTCAAAAAAAGTAACTAACCCCCCTTAAATAATGACAATTATTCAAAAATGGGTGAGTGTATTACAAATCTGTAAAATGCGTTGGAAGCAGAATTTATTTCTGCATATTTTGACACCTCATTTGCAGCAGTTGACTAAATATTGACGTCACAGTGCACATTTAAATCAATGTAACCCATGATTTGAAAGTTGCAGTAAATTGTATTGATTTTGTATTCAGTGTAATGGAAGGAAATCTGTGTAATGATAATGATATCTGAGTGCTTTTGTATTGTAAAAATTTGTATGTAAGTGCAACTTTCAATATATCTCCTAATCACTTCGAAAGGATCCTGAAATGTGTTTCGTTCACTGAAGCAATGCGTGTGTAGCGCGTGCGAAACCAGGAGTTGAGTGTTTACAAACACAGGAATTCGAGGAGGTTAGACCCAAAAAGCAGTAATTCGAGAAGCTTCTCAAAGTGGAGAACCCTATAGGGGGTTAGGACGTCTTTTTCTGGCATTTTGCCTTCAATTCGAGGAGATCCATAATTGTATTTGTGCTAAGTTCTCCTTACACACCTCCTCACATTCCTGTGAAAACTCCTCGTTTTGTATGTAAAGTGTGCACAGTTTAACACACTTCACACACTATGCTTTTCTGTCTCCTCGTTTAGACTGCGCTACGAGTATGGGTGTGTGTGTTAAGTAGAGCAGGGATGACATAAATTCAAAACAAAGAATACGCGCGCCTTTAGTTTCGCGGAAAAAACGCACTTGAGAGCTCAATGTTACCCAATACATAGGCTTAGGAAGATTTTTAACATGGGGGGGGGGGCTGAAACTTGGAACAAAATTTTGTGGGACCATACTGGGGGTGCGCGAGGGAGGTTCCCCCTTCGCAGTCAGAAAATTTTACAAAATATAGGTCACAAAGACCTCTTTTCCCTCTATTGTATTATTGGGGGGCTTAAAGGTATTCCAGCCCCGCACCAAAATTATTGAGGGGGCTGAGCCCCTCAAGCCCCCCCGGTTCCTAAGCCTATGCAATATGATCGAGTATTACAATGAGAGTGCAATTAAAATAATTAGGTCATTTGCTGTCAAATGTCACGGTACTTGCTACTCTTCACACTAGGATCCACAACATGCTCATCTATCAGGGGAATAGTTCTTTTAAGCCCCAATACATTTTTACACACGTTGAAGATTTGTGTACAGAAACTCATACTCTGCAACTTGAGGTCAAATTTTGCACTATGATTATGTAATTGAGGTTATTGGACTATGCCATTGGGATGAGGCTCTTGTGGTCCATAGTGTCACAAGATTTTAAGCGAATTTCGTGAAAATTATTCACCGATATCATGACCTACAGACCTATTGCGATGATAATACGCTTGCTTCTGTGAGATTTTGGCCCTAAATTATGCTACAGAAGCAGCTGCTCCAGGAGCATGCTCCTGGAGCATGAATAATCTGGAGTAATATTCTAAGTCCAACATGCTCCAGGAGTATGTTTTGAATGTACACTGCTCCAGGAGCATGTTCAGATCGATAGAGTTTCAACGATTGGTGAAACCCCTGGATGGGATTCCCCGATGATAGTCACCATGCATCATACACCCACTAAACCAATGATCGTTATGCTTACATAAGAGATAATATAAACTTCTTGTTTATCTTTTTTTGATATTTAAATAGCAACCCTGGGAGAAGGTGCTTGATGCGTTAATGCAATGCGGTAGATTCACGGAATGGACCTAAAATATCTCAAAAAAAGTAACTAACCCCCCTTAAATAATGACCATTATTCAAAAATGGGTGATTGTATTACAAATCTGTAAAATGCGTTGGAAGCAGAATTTATTTCTGCATGTTTTGACACCTCATTTGCAGCAATTGACTAAATATTGACGTCACAGTGCACATTTAAATCAATGTAACCCATGATTTGAAAGTTGCAGTAAATTGTATTGATTTTGTATTCAGTGTAATGGAAGGAAATCTGTGTAATGATAATGATATCTGAGTGCTTTTGTATCGTAAAAATGTGTATGTAAGTGCAACTTTCAAATATGGGCCTCACTATATTAAATTGACCGGTGTTTTATTGTTTTCTGGGCTATCGTATCAAATGAGGTGTCAAAATGCGCAGAAATAAATTCTGCTTCCAACGCATTTTACAGATTTGTAATACAATAGCCCCTTTTTGAATAATGGCCATTATTTAAGGGGGGTTAGTTACTTTTTTGAGATGTTTATATTCTTTATCGGCGCGGAGATAGCTTGCTGTCAACTTTACTGTCATGTCTATAATAAAACGGTTTACATAAGGCCGTGTAAAATTAATATTTTGGTTCTCGTCCCTCCCTCCTCAATTTCTGGGATTTGTCAGATTTTTTTTTTTTAGATTTTTCAATTTTTTTAGACTTTGGAATGATTTATGAAATCTTCATACATATAAATAAGTTTATTAGAGAACAAGCATCACTTCCAAGTCTTTTTGTGGTACTCTAGGGGGTTTATCCCTCAGAATCTCACATTAGAAAAAAAAAAAAAAAAAGGGCCTCATCGTTTCCTCGAGCACTGTTGGAGAAGACCGAAAACTACTGACAATGCTAATTTTACATTGAAAAAAAAAAAAAAAAAAACACCTCCCTCCCTCATCAATTCATGAAAATCCTCTGGACGAGAACCAAAACATTAATTTTATACGGCCTAAAATTGCATCAATGCAGAATTTGTATAATATGCACTTGCAACACGTTGCATCAGATTTATGGGCGTTACCCAGCAAACACAAAACGTTTTCGACATCATTCGCAAAGGGTTATAAAAGGTTGTCAGAAAACGTTTAAATGTCGGGTTATATAAAGGGTATATTAAGAGTATAAAACGTTTTCATAACCTTAAAAACATTTTTGATAATCTACTGCTCAGCAAACAGAAATGTTTTACAGAAAACGTTTAAATGTCGGGTTATATAAAGGGTATAAAAACGTTTTAATAACATTCCAAAAACATTCTTGAAAACTTGATACAAAACATTCTAAACAGAATGTTATTTTGGGGTTGAAAAAATATTTTGCGAAAAATGTTTGCCCAAAATATTTTCAATAACGTTTTAAAACGTTTTCATGACCTTTATATAACCCGACATTTAAATGTTATTAAAAGGTATTGAAAAAACATTTTAAGAACATTTCTGTGTTTGCTGGGTTCAAATATTTTAACATAATGTTATTTAAGTATTGACACAATATTTGGCAAAATGTTTGCAAAAATAGTTTACAATAACATTTTTGAAAACATTTAAAAATATTGTTGTAGTGTGTTTTTCATACAACAAAACGTTTTAAAACGTTATCATGACCTTTATATAACCCGACATTTTAATGTTATTAAAACGTTTTTACTTAAACCAAAAGCCAAAATATAACTTATTTAAAACGTTTTTTAAACGTTTTTGTGTTTGCTGGGTACATACATAATTTTCGAAAATGGGCGTTAAAATACAGTTTCGTTAATATTTATATCACGTTTCTACATTTGCGTAGCACAAGATGAGTTCATCGTGATACTACTCCCAGTGATACTCCCAATGTCTCCCATGGCTATGTAACTGATTTTGTCAACATATTGCATTTGTAGGTCTACTTCAAGTTCTTACCCTAAAATTTGGTGAAAATCACACCACACATGACATTTGACAGGGATCAGTAATGCATTAAAGCAGTTCGTCCCAGGTCGCCGCAGTCCGTGGCAATCGTGTTCCTTTGCCGCAACCCCGGCGGGGTACTTAACACAAATGACCATACGGGTATAGGCTTCCCCGGAAACACCCCCTTTTTGGATTTCGCAGCTCCGAAAGACCCTTATATTTGACCGAAATAGTGCTTCTGGGGTTTTTTCAGGCGATTTTTAACCAAAAAGCCAAGACCCTTGATTTTGACTGTTCGCAGCTCTAAAAGTCCCCAGTTTACATGTTCGCAGCGCGGTGCGCAGCTCCAAAAGACCCCCTTTTACCGGTACGCCGTCAGCTCCCATGACCCACCACCTCAAAATTCCGGGGGAACATACCCACCAAAATTCAGTGTTTTCATGTGCCCCCCGGCCGCAACTAAAATGGCGTGCACCCGTAAATTTTTCATATTTTGCGTAACTTTTCGACGTCTTTGTTAGCATGAGTAGGGAAATCTTCTTACTATAATTCACCTGAATCTGTCTGTGTGTCTCAATCGATAAGGCGTTCGACTATGGTGCGAGAGGTTGCGGGTTCGAACCCTGGCGGTGCCTAGTATGCTCTCGTGAAAAATTGAGTTAGCTTGAAATTCCCTTGGACAAGGAACTCACTGCTAATTTGTCTCGTTGTAACCCGTACGAAACTCGGGGAGCTGATCCTGGTTCCGAATGTCTAGGGTGTGCGCTCTTGTAGCAGCAAAGTCCCTGAATAGTTGTTAAATGGTTTATGGAATGATGTGGGGTCGTAGTTGTCAGCGACAACCTGTAAAGTGTGCTGAGGCTTGTGGATCAACGTCTAGGCGTTGTGCCTGTGTGTAGCGCACTATAAATCACTGCGCTTTTTTTTGCTTTTTTTTTTTTTAATTCACCTTTTTTTTTTTTTTAATTCACCTGAATCTGTGTGTCTGTAACCGTACATTTTGGTCAAAATTTGTGCTTGAATATGTCGTTTTCAATTGCGTGATCTGTTGACGCAATGAAAAGGTGTTTTAAGGGGGAAGTGTTAGCTTTCGTTCGATATAAAAAAATTCTGATTGGATGAAGGGAACACTTGAGGTTTTGACAAAAAACAATCACAGATGCCTATTTTCCACTAGTCACCAGCTAAAAGTTCACAGAGCTCTTATGATGCTCTGCACTCAACCGTGTAGTGTATAAGCAAAGACTGTGTAGAGACAATTCACTGCTAGCTTGGAAGCTCTTGGATGAAATTGTGTGCTCAGGTGTATCGAGGTTGAAACTAAGAATGCATTTATGCATGTTTATAAGAGAATCGTTTTGTAGCCAAACCTTTCCATGTTTTTAGCTATATAATACCTTATTCTCTCACATATCCAAACATTTTATTTATATTAATGAGCATAAGGGACAGCAAATGACAGGCGCACATTACATGTCTGTTTTATTTTTTTTGTTCATTTGTTGTGTGTGCGTACTTGAGTGTTTTTATACCAACGGATCTCGTTCTTTTCCGGGTATGTTCACAATGATATTTCTGACAATACACGTAGAACGCTAGTAAGTCGATGGCTATTGTTAAACAAGACCCACTCAGTCACTTAATTAGGCGCTTGAAACGGTCGAATTCGGTGTTGAAATAATTAGCAAATTTTTTAGCTATACACCTTTTCACTTCATAACTAATTTTCATTTCTTCGGTAAATGTCAGAAGAAAACTATAATGCTTGGTACTGTATAGTTTTATCAAACCCTGATGTTAAAATTATGTCAGAAATTTAAGCTTCTAGTGTAAGATTTTCGATTTACACAGGATTCAACTTGCCCCGCAAGCTTTTTTGGGGGGGGGTGCTTTTCAAAGTAACATAATTCGCTAACGAAAGATATTTCCGAACTTTCTAAAGCACATCATATGAAGCTATATATATGACATATATGTCGACTTTTTAGTGCGACTATAACAATAGAAGCTGGCCAGTACCGTACTGAGTGTATAGGCCTATAGGGGGCTCAGAAATATCATTCATTGTGAACATGAACATACTCGGAAAAGAAAGCGATCCGTTGGTATATAAAAACACTCAAGTACGTGGAGCCTAAGCACACACAATAAATATATATAAAATTGACATAAATAAAAATAAATAAAATGTTTGTATGTGTGAGAGAATAATGTAATAAAAGTTCAAAATTTTCAAGCACATAAGTACGGAAGTAACTAAGGGCCATGTGGGTTCGCTTTGTAACACAAGAAGTCAGGATCTTGTGATCACAAATCCCGACTTCTTGTGTTCCTGACATAGCCAGTTTGAAATAAAGAGATAGTAAAGATATAAAAATAAAGAAATAGTTAAGACAACTCAGGATCTCAAGAACTCATGAAATCTGTTCAATTTTCACGGCGTTAGTATAAGCCCATCCACTTTAGTTATCTCGAGATCCTATTTTCATGACTTAAGTCAGGATCTCGTGATCCTGTGTTCCTGACTTGAAGTCAGGAACTCAGGCGTGGCTTGAGTTCACGAGTTCCTGACATTAAGTCATGAAAATAGGATCTCGAGATAACTAAAGTGGATGGGCTTACAATTAAAATACTAACGCCGTGAAAATTGAACAGAGTTCATTAGTTCTTGAGATCCTGAGTTGTCTGAAATATTTCTTTATTTTTATATCTTTACTATCTCTTTATTTCAAACTGGCTAAGTCAGGAACACAAGAAGTCGGGATTTGTGATCACAAGATCCTGATGACTTCTTGCGTTACAAATCGAACCCACGTGGCCCTTAGTTACTTCCGTACATAAGAATGGAGTAAATTCTTGTTAAATTTTTGTTGCTATAATTCAGCTTTAGTCAACATTTATACGTAGCCACACTAAGGAGATCACCCCGGTGTGCAAGTGTAGGCCTACCTTTCTCTATAACTCTCTAACAACCAATCACATTGCCCTGGGACAGCTAAGGCCCTGTATCCATAGGCTGTTCCCTTGTGGCGTGCCTTGTTCCGTGTTCACTTGTTCCCATGTGACCAGCCACACAGACAACAAACCTTTGTTTTGCTTAGTGGCCATATCCATAGGTTGTCTGTGTGGCAGGTCACATGGGAACAAGTGAACACGGAACAAGGGCACACGCCACAAGGGAACAGCCTATGGATACAGGGCCTAAGGTGTGCTTACCAGTCGCCGGGTTTACCATGTTACCAGTTGATGATACTTTATCATGGAAAAAGTAGACTACGTACAATTTGTTAATCGCGATGCCGATCTGCCAGCTGGGTGAGTGACTCGGGGACGATGGACTTCGGATCTTATGGTGGATAGCCAAGTCGGGACCCTTGTTAAGCCGACCTGGAGTTTAGTACGGGACGTTCCCCTCTGCTATTAATATCATTTAACTTTGATTGTAACGTTGGCACGTCCATAACTATATTTATCTTGTGCAGGTCTGGGTTGCGTGTACTGGTACCATGATGAGGTGACTCACGTTCACCATCTTCATTTTTTTTATCGTTTCATTTTCACTCTATCCTGCTCGACAGTCACTTATGTGCAGTTATGACGTCGTTTTAGCAGATCTTGATCCGAGGGAATTTCACATTAAGTCGCACTCCGCGTCCGACTGAAACTCAGCTCGGGTCAATTCGATTCAGTGGAGCCACTCACTGTACAAGTCCATAGGGTCGAGCTCAATGTAGGTCGAGCTACTGACACGAGCATGACCAGTATCATGTATATGGCAAGGCACTGATCACTTTTGTCTCTCATCATAGCTCTACTCGATGGGTACTGAAGATGAGTGAATGTTCTATAGTCATCCAGTAGTTTAAACAAAGTTTTGGAAATAAATATAATACTGGAACTTACTTTTACAACTTCGATCCGTTGCGCCTGGAACCACCGGACTTCATCAGGCAACTGACCGTGCGAGGGAAGGGGTCTTGAAACAATTTATACAGGGATGCGCCACGTAGACTTTCGGATGCTGACCTTTTCTATATCTATACTTTTTGCTCCGTTTTTGCCACCCATATATCTGTATACTAGTTTTTCACAAAGAAACCCCCAAAGCACCCAAATTTGCCCTGATTGGACGCATTTAGGGGCACTTTTGACCAAATGTGCCGAATAAGCTCATTGGTCTCCACTGAAAACCCAAACATCCATTTGCCGAAATCTATGAAAAGGCCCCAAACCGTGGCACATCCTCGTATACCTTCAACCGGGACCCCTTCTCCAGTGAACAGGCCCCAAAACCGTGGCACATCCTCGTATACCTTCAACCAGGACCCCCCTCTTTCCGGTTAACAGACCCAAAAACCGTGGCACATCCTAGTATACCTTCAACCAGGACCCCCCCTCCTCTCCGGTGAACAGGTCCCAAAAACCGTGGCACATCCTCGTATACCTTCAAGACCTCCCCCCCCCCCTCTCTCTCTCTCCGGTGAACAGGCCCAAAAGCCGTGGCACATCCTATACCTTCAACCAGGGCCCCCTGGCCTTGTCCAGTGAACGCGAAGAAGGTCAACAGAAACTGAATTTTATAAGCATGAAAAAGTAACATCAAAGGGCATAATGCTATACTGCATGAGATACGGGACTTCACCTATTATTTATAATTATATAATGTTGCACAATAATTTATCAACTTTAATTATATAATGATAATCGAACCTTTCACCCTTAAAAGCTAACAAAGAAAAACATGTACAGTAAATAAACACCTAAGATAACATACCGTATATATAGATAAAAAAAATTAATCTATGTTATTATTTTTATTAAAAGGTCGTTATTATTTGATTTGGAAATTATATATACCAATGAGATAAGATGTGACAGATATGTGTTCGGAATAATACCCTGGATGCATGGTAAACGCCATCATTACCAATTCACGTATATCAATTAAATAAAAATGGATGATATTTATTGTTCGAAACACGTGTGTGGAGTGAAACGTGGTTATCCAAAGAAAAAGACAACAAAATTATCATGTAGGCCTATACGGGGTCTCCCCGTTAGTCCGAAACACTGTCATCCGAACCCCCGTCAGTGCGAAAACCCGTTAGGATTAGGGTAAGGGTTAGGGTAAGGGTTAGGGTTAGGGATAGGGTTCGGACTGACGTTAGTTATAACTTATTAAACTCTCTTCACTCGGATGTCGACTGAAGAAGCTTGAAGACGAGATGTTTCAAAAAAAATTTAAATTCAAAAATTTCAGAAATGTACATTTTCATGACCATATTTGGAACCAGCATGAAAATTGCGTTAAAATGAGTACAAACAAGCCTAGTATTGGTTCAGTAGTTCTTAAGATAGCTCTTGATATTTTGAGAAAATATTTCAAAACTTGGAACTTTTTCCGTTGATGAAGCGCATGGCTAGCACGCAGAGCATTAAAGAATATTAAAAATCTATGAGGTCTAGGTCCTGTAAACTAACATGCTCAATGTGTCAATCAGATACTATCTCATTTTTGTGCGACCCATGCTGCAGGTGACACCAATGACACATCAGAATCAATGAAGTCATAGACTCTGGGTGTATTCAAAGTCTATGATGAAGTCGTGTTGTCCTCGTCATGGTCATGCATAAATCGGTCATCCAGGCGAAGGCCACCGGACTGCTGATAACGCAGAGGCAAATGACCGGCCGAGCATGCCGAGCGATCGGGTGTAATTTCGTAAACACGGTTGTGATTTGCACGTTTTGATATACTTAAGGGATCTAAAATGAGCGTTTATTGCGTTTCGACAGTATTTTTGTGGGACATGACAGCACCTCGGACCTATCGAATTGCATTCTGAATACGAAGCATGTCTTTCTGATATCAAATAATTTTCATTTTTGAAAATCACAATATAATACAAATTTTATGACAAATTATAAAATTTGATATTTTTCAAATTTTTGATATATAACAGTCCTCGAAGTAAATTATATAAATCTAATGATATATATATTCTTAAAGTGCATGTAGCAGGAGGAAAAGCCGACGGTCAATTGAAAATTTTGACCTTTCATATTGAAGATATGGATTTTTTCCAAAAAAGACCTAATTTTTGTTGGTGTTTTGGGGAAAAAAATCCATATCTTCAATACGAAAGGTCAAAATTTTCAATTGATCACCGGCTTTTCATCCCACCTACATACACTTTAAGTATAAATCATCAGATTTATAAAGTTTACTTCAAGTACTATTAAATATCAAAAATATCAATTTTAATGATTTGCCATAAAATGTGTATTAAATTGCGAATTTCAAAAATCAAAATTATTTGATATCAGAATGACATTCTTCGTATTCAGAATGCAATTCGATATGTCTGATGTGCTCTGATGTCCCAAAATAAATACTGTCCAAACGTTCATACCCCAGCCCTTAACAGGTCGAAAGTCTGAAGGATCAGTACCCCCAACCCTAAATCTCACCCTAACCCTAACCTATAACCTAAACCCAAATTTGAATCCTAAACCTACTGAAGCCTAAGCCGAAATCTAACACTATAAAGGAGGCGATCCTGTACATAAACAGTGATCGGAGTGCACATCTCTCTTTCATTGGTGATTGGGCCAGACTCCTCCATGTAATGTTGCTGTAGGGGGATCGCTACACCTCCTCCACAGCGAGTCTGTTACCTTCCCAGCATTAAGACTACCGATACCCGTTTATGCATCTGGTTGGAGAGGAGTAATGGAGATAAAGTGCCTTACTCAATGTTGAGTAAGTTTTTACTCGTTTGTTGAGTTGTGGCGTACCTATATATGAGCTCAATGATGAGTAATTTGTTACTCAACTGTTGAGCTGTGACCTTTTTACTCAGTGTTGAGTAACATATTTTTAGACTCGCCCTCGCAAATAATAAAGGAGACAAGTAGAAAAAGTGATTCCACCTGGGCTTCGAACCCAAGACCTCAGGTTTACAAGACCCGTGCCTTAACCACTTGGCCACGGGAGCTTCGGGATTAGGCTGGCAATTCGAACCTAAAGCGGTCACTTACACTTGTCTCCTCCCTGCAAGTAACTCATAATAGCTAGGGCCGTAAATGCGAGAAATAGATTGCCATCCTCCCTGTAAAATGGAAAAACAGTAAAAAAATGATTAGAGCAAAATTAACTTCTTGAAAACATTCCTCACTAATTACTAGCGCGTATGATAATTTAGTAATTTCAAATTAAATTATGCATGACTGAAATGATTTGATTATGACCGTCCATAATTGGCTTAATGATATAATGTAGGCCTACATGGTATACGTGCAAGAGCATTTTCAACATATCAATGCGTACTTCTCGAAATTTATCGTGTTTTCATAGCTTGAACACTTTAAAAGCATATTAGAATGAAAGTTCATTTGTGATGGTATAATTTAGTGTTTAAAACCTTTGATCTCAACATGGCATAAATTGCCTGTAAAAAAATAATTGTTTGAGTTAAAAGTTCCCATAATCATGAAAATGCAGTTGGCCCTATGCCTAGGAGGTCTTGAATCTTGATGGATTATAATGTAAAGCAGTCAAATTAGCTCAGTCGATGAGGCGTTCGACTATCTATGGTACGAGAGGTTTCGGGTTCGATCCCTGGCAGTACACGCTCTCGTGGAAAAATTGAGTAAGCTTAAAATGCTGGACAAGGAACTGTTCACTGCTATTTGTCTCGTTGTAACCCGTACGAAACTCAGGGAGCAGATCCTGGTTGCGCTCTTGAACATGTTGAAGCAGCAAAGTCCCTGAATTGTTGTTTAATGGTTTGTGGAATGATGTGGGGCCGTAGTGGTCAGCAACAACCTGTAAAGTGTGCTGAGGCTTGTGGATCAACGTCTACATGGTCTAGGTGACCAGGGCCGTTCTAGGGATTTTGCCGCCCTAGGCAAAGCCTTCCCTGCCGCCCCACCAAAGCATACCAAAAAAGTGTTCAGGGGGCCCTCGACCGTTTTCCTGTAAAGTGATGAAGATTTTTTTTTGATATTGGTGGATGGGGTTGGAAAAAATTCTTGAAATATAATTGTACAAATGCGCGGCGCGAAAAAATTTTCCATATTGAAGCTAAACTGTTGAAATATGTGCATAAAATTGCACTTTTGGGACTCAAATGGCCAAATATGAGGTTAATTTGTCAGAAACCCACATATAGGCGTCAACATGGGGGGGGGTGATTGTATGGAACATCCCCTCCCCCCCATCCTCCCGGGATCTAGCGTAGATCTATGATTTTCCTTCTTTTCTGTATTTTTTTCTCCCAGTTTTTGTTCTTCTTCGGCACTTAGTGTTTTCTGTTTCTTTTCTCCTCTCTTCTATTCTTCCTTCTGTTTTTCTTTATTTTTTCTGTTTGTTCACCGCCCATTTTCATCTTCCTTTTTTCCGCCCGTTTCTTCTTTCTTTTTCTCCGCCCCATTTAGTATTTCTTTTTCTCCGCCCGTGTCTTCTTTCCTTTTCTCTGCCCCGTTTCTTTTCTTTTTCTCACGGTTCCATAGCCTATTCCTTTTCCGCCCTGTTTTCTGTTTCTCTTTTCGCCCCCTTTTTTTTCCTCCCATTTTTTCTTTTTATCTGCCCTCATTTTTCTCCCCTTTTCTTTCTCCATTCCCGTTTTTTTTTTTCGCCCTTTGTTTTGCGCCCCTCTGCGTTTGCCGCCCTAGGCGACCGCCTTACCTGGCCTAATGGTCGGAACGGCCCTGTAGGTGACGTAGGCGTTGTGCCTGTACTGTGCTAACGCACTATAAATCACTGCGCTTTTTTTTTATATAATGTACGGATGGGATCCAGAAATCATGCCCTAAAATATACTAAATATGACGAAAATGATACCCTCAAAATACATTAATTTTATATCATAGTATTATTTCCGTTCCGTTCCGTTACTGTAACTTTTCCCAATTCTGTAGGGGAAAGTGGGGTAATCCCGGGCACCTTTCGTTAAGGCTACACAGGTACAAGATTAAATAAAGTTCATCGGTGAAAATCATATCAATGCAAAGTAGGAGTAATGTTCTAACTAGTAACCCGTTTTTAATAACTCAACATCTATAGTTAATAAGTTATGATTAAAAAACAAACTGGAAAAAAATGATGGGGTAATGCCGGACGCGGGGTAATCCCGGACACATGATTGTTGCTAAGAGGGAAAGTGTAGTATGATGATAATCCCCTGAAAGTATTAGGTACTTCTGTTACCTCAAGCATACAACTATGGGGGCTGTTGTTGTTGTCTATATTTTCGAAATAACAAGTGTCCGACATTACCCCATCTGTATAGAGACGCATGTGTGTCCGGGATTACCCCTCACGGTCCCAATTTATTTTTTCAGTGCTTGCTCTACTAATCCATTTTTAAGATACCAAAATTCATACATCCAGCTAACAATCAAGTATCAAACATAATTTTCATCCATACTTTATCTGTGTCCCTTGTCGCATTAACTGTCACCCAGCTAATTAATCACTTTTCAGATAAAAAGTCAAAATGACAATTTCTGTTTTTTTCGTAATTTTCACAAAGAAAGGCTAGACCCAAAGCGCTGGTAGTAGTACACGTGAGGTACACCTTGAGGTAGCTAATACCCTAAGGTAGTATAATAGTGCCACCCTTCTCCGTTTGGCTGCAATCGACGTGTCCGGGATTCCCCACAGTCCGGCATTACCCCACTTTCCCCTACACTTTTTGCAATTTTCCTCTAAATCTACACCGTACCAAAAAGCCTGGAAAAGTGCCCCAAATCTATCGCACATCCCGCACCACCCTTTGCCCGGCCGGGCCCTACGTGCAAAAGGACTCATTTCTCGTTTTGTGTTTAAAGTTTGACATTAATGTCATTATGATTATCTGCCCTTGTTGGGTCCTTGTTTTATATAGTTATGTACTTATCAAACTAATTTGTATATTTATACAAAGTTTATCTCATAATAAACTGTAATCGGTAGTGACAGCAAATGACAGCAAACACGTGGATACAGGATGTTGTTGCAACCTTGCTCTTCCCCACCTAACTCGCTCTCTTACTTCTTTCAAATAGCAAATGCCGGCTGAGGATTACTACAGTTTGTCCACTCTGAAGTACAAAGTGACAACGCGCACGTATACAGCGAGTAAACAGTGCGCAGTGCTACGTCTCTGCTGCGTCTCTGCTGCAGGTATGCGTGCCTTCAAAGTCGGCAGAGTGTGTGCGTCCGCGTCGGTACTTTGTATTTCAGAGTAGACTGACCATGCTGACTGTACTACTGGGCATCGGCTATGCTCCCAGAACAAGTCGAGATTCTGATAACTCAATGCGCGCGAGTGAGTGCCTATATGCCTGCGTAATTCACGAATGCTGAACAGCAAATTGAAGTGACAAGCGTTCACATACGCGTTTATTTCCAAAAGATTGTGCAATCAAGATAGCACTGTTGATAAGGCATCAGACTTCAGTCCCAGAAGTCCCGATACGAGTTCAAGCCCCGGTGTGGTTGGAAATCGTTCTCATATAATAATAGCGCTAAACTTGGAATTCCCCTGGACAAAAAACTAGCTGCATATTGTTTTCTCATACCCGTACGTTACACGGGGCAGCTGATCCTGGTTGCGATGGTTAGGTGTGGGTAGATTAGGAGACTGCGCCTATAGACCTTTTTCTCAGACGTCACCAATCAATCGATATTGGGGTCCAGCATTCGAGTCATCAGCACCCAAACGCAAATGCCGCGCCGGCGCGCGCGATCAACTTTGCGCCACGCAAGGCGTCCTGCGCGGAATTGCCAGCTCGCAGTACGCGTTTAGTTCGCCACGGTGTAAAAAGTAAACAAAATTGTGAAACAAAACAAAGATTGAATTTTAAATTGCAACGCGGTTTTTCCGTATCTTTTGTATTTTATGGCATCAAAACAAGCTGGAACAAAGGTTACTAGTATACAGTTCCCGTTTAAACAATTATTTTATGGAAGCTAAAGTGAAATATGACAAAACAGAGGAGAAAATACGCAGTATTTGGTGTTTTTACACCGTGGACACGTGAGAAACGCACGTGTTGTTTGTTTACATCTCAGACCCCAATATCGATTAGGTGACGTCATCAGAAAAAGGTCTATATTGAGCTGTGTCCCTGAATGTTTTTAATGGTTTATAAGGTGTGTCTTGGGCCCACAGAGGAGTAAGATAAGACAGAGCGCGTACCACCAGTCAAAGTCCCCGTGTATTGTATGGTACCAGTTCTCGCATATTCATGAGGGCCGATTGTTCGATCGTGCTGTGTCAAACAATCACGCCAGCGCTGCGTGCCTTCGCGTATACGCGATAGAGCGTTGCGTGCTTTCGCGATTACGCGATAGACCATGAAAATACGCGGTAATTGCCTAGCAGTCTCGCCTGTCGCATTTCATGGAACAATCGGCCCTCATTATCGGATGACATGGATGAGGCGGAGACTTTGACTGATGGTACGCGGTCTGTTTCTCTTTCGTCCATGCTTGGGCCACATTGGTCTGAAGGTGTGCAGAGGCCTGTGAGTTAGCATCGTGAACTATAAAACCCTATAATGCCACTAGCAGACCTCGAAATAACTTTGTGAATATTCGTAACTTGTGTTGACAAAATGCACCTTGTGTTTGAAGTTGAAATTCCTTGCTAGTGCCGCTGACTGGATGGAAGAAAGAAAGTCCAGATTCATTCCGTCCTTCAGAAGTCTGCTTACCCCCTTAAAAAGGGGGTCTATTGATAGGCACATGACGCGTACCAATATATGGTAGTGCCCTACCCCGGGAATATGGACCTATATTTTTAAATATCCGTAGCGTGAGCTTATCAATCCGCATAAATATTTGTTTTCATTACAAAATTACTAAGACTGATCAAATTGCCGAAGAAATTGCATAAGCATGTTATCATCATGATTGTTACTGGTAAAATTGCCGAAGAAATGAGAAATTACCAATTCTCTCATGATTTTTCTTTCAACGTGGCATCGTTTTTACATTTTGCTATTTAGGTTTATCAAGTTTTTTTTATGTTTATGCTGATTTTTGTTTTCGCGAGAGACAAGGAATCTACCCTACCATGCCTACAGCCAGCCTAGCACAGGAAAGCGTTAATCGCAAAGAATAATTTCACAAACAACTAGAGTGGCAAAAACTATGAAAACAGGATGGTCCTAAGGAAGGGATGGGTGGGATAAGTTATTAAATATGTCTACGGATCATACACCCCACCTACCGGCTGCTGAAGACAGAAGTCATCAATTAGTACATGTAGTTTGATATTTGAAAGCTATTGAAGACAAAAGAGACTGCGTAAAACAATACTCTGACATTTAAAACGTTTATTTTGGGAGTAGTTGTCATGGTTTGAGAAAACATATAAGGAGTAGACAAGTGGGTCACTCCCCCCCCCCATTGTTTTCTCCCCAGTTCCCCAGCCCCCCTTCCCCAAATTACGTAAATGTCCACTTGTTGCGGCAATGTTGGGCAAAATTTGTCTATTTGCCACTCCCCCCCTGAAATTCAATTTGCCCACCCCACCCCCACCACCATGCCCCCCGAAAAAAATCCTGGTGCCGCCACTGGAAGGAACTGACTGAACGGACGGAAAGAACATGAACTAAAGAGCAGAACACGGTGAAGAAAAAAAGATGAAGAAGCAAAGAAGAAGAAAGAAGAGAAGGACAGGGCCGGATTTACCTTTTGGGGTGCCTTGGGTCAGGCCAAAATTTGGAGGCCCTCAAACTCATTGTGGCATGAGGAAGGCATGATGCACTCAAGAGATCAAGTTTTGGTTTAGGTGTAAGATCGACAGTTGGTAGCGGGAGCGTTACGATTTAGGATGAGGCAGGCTAGATTTTACTAGGACATTTACTCGCAAAGCGATCAAACAAGTTCAATTTTAGACTCTTTTAGCGCAAAATGAAGGCGAATTTTGCTATATAACAGGCCAGTGCGCGAGCGAGCAAAATTGTGCAATTTTGCCCTATTTTGCCCCAAAACATGGTGTTTTTCGGGATAAAAAGGAAGATGCACAAGGCATTTTTTGTTGAAGAGATGGTTGAATGAATTGTCCAACCATGCCAACAGGTGTTTTGATCCCATCAACTTCTGGATTTGGGGCTCCAGGTCTTCGAGAGCCCTCAATCTTCCCACATCGGGACTTTTCAATAAAGGCAACTGTTATTTTTTGTCTTTCAGTTTCATAGGCAACTTGTACTTGTCTTGACACCACCTGGCTGTGTGGCCAAAGCTGAGTAAAGTAGCCTCATCTTCAAACCAACTTTTACTTCAAACACTGGCAGTCCAGTGAATGCAAAACATTCTGAGCCAGCATCATAGCTACACAATCCCGGACATCACTGGACATAAATAGTTCGAACACTTGTGTCGAAATATGACTGTTTGAGACCGTATTTCTGATATACTTGACATATTAAAATTTCGCTTTCTTTGACGTGAAGTCTGAACCATTCCGCCTACTACTACAACAGTCACCCTACCCACCAATCAATGTTGGATGTTTCTATAGGGGTGCATGACCAAAAAAACAAACCAACAACATTGATCGGGGGAATGGGGGCATAGTAAAGTGTTCGAACAAATGACCAGGATTGTAGAACATGTAGAAAGCGTTAGAGAGATGGAAGAAGTATAATGTTTGTGATTAAGTATCGGTGGGTTCGGTGCAAACTCTGCACTCAATATAACCCACTTTTTAGGTTTACACGCAGAATTCTGTGGGTTTACACCCAATCCACAAATCGTTTTTGCAAATTTTTGCAAATTTTTCACTGTCAATGACACCCAAATTTTAGCGGTCCTACATGCTACACAACATTTCTTGGGAGCCCATCTGGAAATGAATTGGTAGACACAGGAATGGGTCGTTTCAAGGTTCCATCCGGGGGTTCCATAGGGGTGAACAGGGCCAGAATGTCTGAAGCCAACAACCTGTGCGCGTCCTATCGAACAGTGACCAACATGGCTAGAGACGACACCGGTCCTCGACACGATGAATCGTTGACCAGAATCCAGATGACCAGTCAAGTTGACCAGGATGACCTCAATGAACTCTACATATTGTGGTCAGTCACGAAGTCCCTTCTCTTGAAATATTTTACTACAATGATGACCTTCATTAAGATCTCGGGCAAGTTAAGTAGTATTTAAACCAAGGATTGCCATTTGCTACAAGATAGATAATATCTGCGAAGGAGTTTATGAGCTGCCTTATGCTGATAATAATTGTTCACTATACCTTACCTTAGAAACTTAACTATATTATATTGTAGCGATCTGAAATAATTAACGTGGCAGCTATACTTTCCTTAGCGGATACTACATTATTGCATTCACTCAACGGGATGTAATTACAAAGGTTATTCACTTCCACGTTTATATGAAGAAGAATTTAAATTATCTCAAACCGCTTGTTTAAGACGCAGGTTTCCTTTTCCTGCATTTACTGCACACTCAGTTGTTCTACCGGGGAAGTTCATGGAAGTTCGATTTTATCAAGTTCATCGGTTTCAGAATTAGGCCAGTACAAGATTAAATAAACCGTTACCAATTTGCTGATCGTTGGTCTCGGTTAAGTTAATATCAACACGAATGGATATCTTCCTCAATTATGGTCCCATCCATTTCCCGGTGCCTGGCCAACATTGTCAACGAAGAGATAATATCGTTCAAGCACTAAAAAATTACAATGAAGAAAGACGCTACCCCTATATGAGTAATTAAGAAATTTAGTAATTGAAATTCAGACTCCTTTTTCTTAGCAAATCGTGTGATTAAATTAAGCATTTTTCTTAGTGAAGCTATTTTATTAACTTCTATTGACCTTTGATTTTTGTTTGATGTAGGTGAATGATGTTTATGGAAATTGTATAGATTAACTAATTCTAACCAAATTACATTGCAATTTTGCAATAATGTCTAGGCCTATAGCGTTAGTCATGTTGGTATTCTTCAATTTCGGTTTAATAATACAAGTCGTTAGTCCGAAGTGTCATTAGTCCGAAAAAGCAATAAGAGTCGCGTCGTTATGAACTTTATCTCCTTACTTCAACCCAATAACCTGAACTCGCGCCGTAACCAGCTCTATAGCTCTTACCTGTAACCTAATCCCTATAACTCTAACCATAAGCCTAATATTGCGCTAGCCCTAATCCTAGCACTGACCCTAATCCTAACATATATCATCCCTAACTACATGAACTATAACCATAATATACCCCCGGAACATACCCCAATCCTAGCCCTATTAGACATTTTATTTTCAAATTTCGATTTCTTTATTTGCAGCTAAAATCTTTTGGGCTTCAGATGCTTCTTTATTTAATTTCTAATTGGCGAAATAACCCCGAATTCAAGTGACAAGACACGTGTGTCAATTATAGGTTAATGACATTACTATATATGCTATCCTGAATATTGGACATAGGTTACCAGAGGGTTTGAAGGCTGTGCATAGTGTCACAAAGGTAAGTGACCGATTCATGTGTCGTTTGAGGATCTGGTTAAGGCTCTTTATCAACCTCGTTGCATAACATTTCCCTTAATAATACAACTTATTGGTTATGTTGATTGGTACGTGTGATCGCTATTAGAAACATTTTCCCACCATGTTTATGTTTGATTATTGCACGGACTTTCCGTTACACATTCACCATGTTCACCACAAGCCTCCAATAGCTTCTCAAAATATTGTTACAAAGAAGTTTTCAACAGAAACCATTTCTCTGCCTTCTTTCTCCTCGTCGAAGGGTCAGTACAAGTCTTAAAAGCAATCAATTGTATTTTAATTAAATAATTTAAAGGTTTAAGAACAATAAATACGTAAAACCAATTGAAACACAATATATTTTCCTGCAAATGACAAAAATACAGATACGGCCCTCTTGCTAAACGGTACGATATATAGGACTTATTAATATTCAGCGTTATTTATATTAGTGTCATTACTATTAGTAGTAGTAGTAGTAGTAGTAGTAGTAGTAGTAGTAGTAGTAGTAGTATCATTATTATTATTATTGCTATTAGTGTTATTATTATTAATCATCATTATTATTATTGTTGTTGTTGTTGTTGTTGTTGTTATTGTTATTGTTGTTGTTGTTGTTGATGTTGTTGTTGATGTTGTTGTTGTTGCTGTTGTTTATGTTGTTGTTGTTGTGGGTTGTATTGCCCTTAACAATTCGGAGTTAAATCCTTATCTTAATTTCGGAAGTGCAAAGTATAGCTTTCAACTGTGAAAAAAGCTTAGTGCTTTCTGCCAATTTGAATTTGTCATGATACATTAATATTTCTTTTGATCCTATTTTTTATTTTTTCCATTTTTTTAAGTCCATTTTTATCGCGCTGTTTTTCCCAAACAAACAAATAGATTAATAGATAAATTTTACATGCTGTATGTCAGTTTATCATTTATTTCCCAGCGCAATGGAAACTAAACAGTACGTGATAAATGTCCGTATGACTTGCATTGCCTTCTGACCTCTTTACATGTTTAGGACACGATCAAATACTCTATCAGATAGGTCATCTTGAAATTGTTTAAACACGGCAAAGATGTTCTCAGCATAAATAAAGTGATATAAAAGGCCGCGAACTTGTGGCCTTAGGTTTTCATGGTCAGACCATCTTCATTTATTATATCCAGTTGGGCTTGGGGCTTAGTTCGTCAACCCACATGTGGAGAATATGGTTTGTTCGTTTTTCAGATGGGTTTTTTTAGCGATTTAAAGCATTAATGTGTGATTTGCTCACAAGGAGGCTTTCAAATTTTTTTTCGAATTTCTACTTTTTACAAGATCATGAAGATTGTAATACCCAAGCGTGAAGTGCTTTAATTACAGTTAATTTAAGAGTTTTTGATTAAACCGGGGATGCCCGGTTTTTTATTCACCAAATTCCCCCATAGAGCTCCACAGCTAAGTGTTTGTTGTTGTTGTTGTTGTTGTTTTATATTTTATTTTACCTCCTTATTACGGCTTTAAGTTTAAATGATCAAAATATTTTTGCCAAAGAATAATTTAATAACAATTTGACCAAAATCATACATTATCATTATTATGGCTCATATATTTTCTTTTCTTTTTTTCTTTCTTTTCTTTTCTTTTCTTTTCTTTTCTTTTCTTTTCTTTCTTTTCTTTTCTTTTCTTTTCTTTTCTTTTCTTTTCTTTTTTTCTTTTTCTTTTCTTTTCTTTTCTTTTCTTTTTTTCTTCTTTTTTTCTTTTCTTTTCTTTTCTTTTCTTTTCCTTTTTTTTCCTTTCTTTTCCTTTCTTTTCTTTTCTTTTCTTTCTTTTTTCTTTTTTCTTTTCTTTTCTTTTCTTTTCTTTTCTTTTCTTTTCTTTTCTTTTCTCTTCTTTTCTTTTCTTTTCTTTTCTTTTCTTTTCCTGTCTTTTTACCTTTTTAGGCTATTGTTCTTAAACTTTAAATTTTTTAGTTAAAACACAATAATTGGTTTTAAGACTTGTACAGACCCGTCGATGAGATGAAAGAAGGAAGAAATTGGTTTTTGCTGCAAATTTCTTTGTAACTATATTTTGTGAAGCCGTTGAAGGTTTGTGGTGCGTGACGGAAATTCCGCGTAATAATCAAACGCGAAAATGGTGGGAAATGTTTCTAATAGCGATCACACGTACCAATTAACATAACCAATAAGTTGTATTATTAAGGGAAGAGTTATGCAACGAGGTTGATAAAGAGCCTTAACCAGATCCTCACATGACCCATGAATCGGTCACTTACCTTTGTGACACTATGCACAGCCTTCAAACCCTCTGGTAACCTATGTCCAATATTCAGGATAGCATACATAGCAATGTCATTAACCTATAATTGGCACAAGTGTCTTGTCACTTGAATTCGGGGTTATTTCGCCAATTAGAAATTTAAAAAAAATTGAGACCGAAAAATGTCTGCATGCTGCAAATAAAGAAATCGATGGGATAATGTTATTTAATTATAAAGGAAAGTATCATTTTCATGAAACTGGCATAAAATTGCTGGTTAGACTTTTTGCATGTAATTATTAATGAGTTATAGCCTATTTCATAACATTTATGACTTTGATACTCTTTAGGCCAATTATGTATTTTGGATATGTTAGTTTCCCCTTTTAAAGAACACTTATATTTATGTATTATATGTATTTAAATATTTAAATTATTTTGATACCTAAAAATAATATAAATTTTTAATAGTTTGCCATAAAATTTGTATTATGCGAATTCATAAAAAAAAATTATTTGATATCAGAAAGACATTCCTCTCAGAATGCAATTTGGTGTGTCTGATGTGCTCTCAGATTATACAAAAACATATTTGTGAAAACGTTGCTACCCGATTCCTTAAAGCATCCACTGAATGAGTAACCCAGGCAAACGAAGATATAAAACAAAACAATAATAATTTTTTTTTAAAGCGAACATGTTGATAATCTTGTGAGTCAATTTTAGACCAACCTTTGCCCAACCACGTATGGATGGCTTCCATGGATGGATCAAGCCAACTTGGTGTCATTATCCAATTGCTGCTAATTAATCCCCCATTAATTTGCGGTTTGTAATTGGTGTCAATCTATTTCCTAATGATGGGCATTGAAGTTGCTATGGAAAAGAGCGACATGTGTAAATCATCGCTATTATGACTATATTTTAATTGTTTAATTGCATTACTTGATTACAGTGCACGCTAATTGATAAAACAAAATATTTTGTTGCTGATGAATTTTTACCACAGGCATGGCATGAAATAATGGATTGGTGCCATTAAACGGTGAATCTGTCATATCTATCCTGATGAATAAACAGCATTATTAAATTTGGTTTGGAAATAGTACTTTGCATATGTGACCGTACAGCACGAATGAGCCGTAAATGTCCTCAATTGTATTCTGAGTTACAGTGTAAAATGGGCACGAAGGTCGTATTCATATGTACCTCAATTTGGTGCTACGTGTACCTCATTTAATGAGATATACGTAGCACCAAATTGAAATACCTATGAATATGACCTTCATGCCCATTTTACACTGTAACTCAGAATACAATTGAGGACATTTACGGCTCATTCGTGCTGTAAGGTCACATATCTACCAACAATAAAGTAAATTAATAAACGTTTGAACTTTATATTTAATATCAATCAGAATATGCATGTATTTTGATTTTTCAAAAAGTTAAAAAAGTTTTCTCGAAATAAAACATGCATATGTGACTGGACACTACGAATAAGCCGTAAAGTCGGCAAATTGTATTCCGAGTTATAGTGTAAAATGTGCGTGAAAGTCGTATTCATAGGTACCTCAATTTGGTACGACAAGTATCTCATCAAACACTGTTTAAACCAATCAATAATCCTATTGCTGAAGTGGATAATAAGCTTCTACCTATTTCGATAGAATCCTTAAATAGTTCTTGTCTTTGTTTGCTTTGGCTAAATCCTGTTCAAGTGGTGGATAACAATATTTAAAGCATTGTATTTTGTCTAGGCATGTATAACCAACAATTAACAATGAGAGGACATTCCTGAACCTCGTTGGCTTGGGGATGATTTGAAATGACCGCCAATTATGACTGTTTGATATTTATTACCAGAAATGTGGACAAAGGAGACAAATGTAGAACCGAAAAAAGGTATAATTTTGTTGAAGGAACAGAGTTCAACAAACCATAACCCCGCTTCTGGATATCGTTTGAAGTCAAATGATATACCATTTTATAGCTTATGATATATATTTTCTAAACACGAAATAAAACAAAATCGACCGGGGGCCGACTTTACGGCTGATTCGTGGAGTCCAGTCACATATTATGTAATTGATTACGGTCACGCTGCATAACGAGCAAGTCAACAGAAGACAAACGTCAAATAAAGGGAGGGGAGGAAAGGAGTCGAACCTGCATTTTGTTTACATGACGGAGTGTCCATCTCCCTTTCCCGGTAATTCTCTCCACCGCGAAATATTGCTGTTGGGGATCGCCACACCTCCTCTACAGCGAGTCTGTTATCTTTCCAGCATTTAAGAATGCCGGTACCCACCCGAGTGGAGCAAAACATGATGGCGTCGCCGAGGCTCGAACCATAACCTTCCGATTATGAGTCGGAACCTGTTCGGCTCGGCCACAGTGATCACAAGTAAAGGAAACATGAATGAAACAATAAATAAGAATGCTCTTTTTGAAATATAAAGGTTCGTAAATAGCATATATTTCACCGTTGCTTCACCAAGTTCACCAAATCAAATCGACGAGATGTTGTCTAATGTGTGGAATAAGCCATACTAGCGAATCAAACTTCACTGATTCCTACAACATGTACAAAGCTCTATTATCTTGTACAATGATGTACAGGAACCCTTCTAAAGATGGATTCTCTTTTTTGAACTTTCGAAGTTTTTCTAGGTGACAGAGTACCATGACATCCTGGATCCTGATGATTCGTTGGACGGTTGGAACTATGGCTAATTATTTTAATCACAGAAGATATTTTCACCATTACTGCCAACATGTACGTGTCAAAATAAATTAGTCTTCTGCACAGCATATCGCGGCGATGAGAAGGCTCAAAGTGGGATGCTGGTCGCCATTAATATATTGTAGACTTTTAGGTTTTTTCTCCATTTTTAATTTTGACCATTCTTATCAACCCCCCCCCCCAGTCGTCTTTCCCCGTTCCTCTATCCCACCATATCCCTGATCCCTGGCTATGACCACTGTGTTGTTTAGGCTCTGACGGTAGAAAATGGATTAAATATTATATTTATTTGTGCATCCATTCTGTTCCCTCAAGAACAAAATTATATACGATACAATTGAAATATATAGGCTATATATTATAGAATAACACAAGATGGTTAGGCCGTGTAAAATTAATATTTTGGTTCTCGTCCCTCCTCCTCAATTTCTGGGATTTGTCAGATTTTTTTTTTTTAGATTTTTCAATTTTTTAGACTTTGGAATGATTTATGAAATCTTCATACATATAAATAAGTTTATTAGAGAACAAGCATCACTTCCAAGTCTTTTTGTGGTACTCTAGGGGTTTATCCCTCAGAATCTCACATTTGAAAAAAAAAAAAAAAAAGGGCCTCGTCGTTTCCTCGAGCACTGTTGGAAAGACCGAAAACTACTAACAAAGCAAATATTACATTGAAAAAAAAAAAAAAAAAAAAACACACCTCCCTCCCTCATCAATTCATGAAAATCCTCTGGACGAGAACCAAAACATTAATTTTATACGGCCTTAGCATTGATCGGTTGCAGCAAAAAGTCAGTGCTCGATTTGCAGAGCTTCATAAAGTTTGATTTGTTTTGCAACTATCGCCACGTAAGATGGGCGTGAAACCAATGGTTTGCAAAAGAAACCAAACTATATGTTATATTTTAGTATATTAATTTACATATATGCAAATTTCAAACCAATCTTACATGGATCATGAATAAGGTTTGTTACTATGTCATGAACATGTGATTCACCTGACGGAGCTCCATGTTGCCGAAACGTCGAGAATGAAACACAGCAAACATGGCAAAAGAACATACAGTAAGCCAAAAAATTAAGGTACCAGTTGTGTTCACCCCTGTATCCTAAATAAAGACAAGTATGTCAAAATTAAAACAAGCAGCCAATACCTGTACTCTTTAGCTCTGATTTAAGACCTTATTTGTTGAAATTGGTTAAAAATTAAAGAAACGGTGATCTAACACCTAATAAAGAAACGAAATCAAAAGTTACACTTTTGTGTTCTAATCAATCATTGGGCTATTCCAGAAAATAGATGCACACCCCCTATAGAGGAGTTCGGATATCCGGACTTTTTGTCCAGTCGTGACTGTTGGAAATCCAGACTTTTAAAGTGCCCAAAGGCAAACAAATCCGGCAGAAAAATAGTTCAAAATCAGAAATCCTCAATTTGAGAGATAATTTTCAACATTTCCGTGATTTTTCCTTCATTTGATTGGATTTCCAAGCTTTTTCCAGTAACATTGGCAACTGGAATTCCAGTTGTTTTCAGAAAGCAGACTTGGAAATCCGGACATTTCTTTGATTGAAAATTTACTCCTCTATAGGGGGTGTGCACCTATTTTCTGGAATAGCCCATTGTCAATGAAAGCAGGACAATAATTTTAACGTGCTAATCAATGAAAGCACGGCTCTAGTTATCTTGTTCGCAAATGCTTTGTGTACAAATCAATAGGGCTTGTAATGGAGCAAGCTGCAACTTTTAAATTGGCATCTTCTTTGGGTATTGGGATCGTCGTGGTTTTATTTCTAGAACAATTTCAACAAATGAGGTCTTAAATTCGAGCTTAAAGATGCAGCTATTGGCGGCTGGTTCCAATTATGACATATATGTCTTTGTTTAGAATTTACAGTAATGGCATATAACCTGTACCTTAATTTTTTGGCTTACTGTATTTCTCGTTCCGACGTTCTGCGTTATATAATTTCATATCTTCCAGGTACTTGTAAGATTATGACTATCGTTTTCTTTAATTACTGTCAAATAAAGACAAATAAAGAAAATCTAAGATATGCAGCAAATATTCGACAAGAATGCATTAGTCATTTAAAGGGCAGAAGTAACCAGAACAAAAATAGCCCAGTATTTGGCACTTCTTGAGGTGACTATTGCCAATTTGGCATCTTATGCAAGTCTTTAGAATCCTTCAAATTTGACAGACAAGTGTCCGTTAAGCTTGTTGTAAGCTGTCAAACAGTTAATACTATGATCTCCCGGCATGCAATCATGATATTGCAAATCTTGTACAAGCACTTGGCATGAAGCATCATCATCAAAGTATCAACGGGTACGTCGTCGGATTGAAAACGGTTGTCAAGATTTCTTCAGGTGTCACAATGGCTCTGACTTCATGAATGAATCACACCTGTCGAAAGTTTGACGACTTTTTTTTAATACGAAGTCTTGTTGCTTATTCCCGTCGTGAAGGCCTGTCTCGTCTTGAAATATACAAGTTTATAACGATAATAATGATGGTAAGCATACTGTTATTGTATTTTAGATTTATTGAAGGTTTTCGATACCATAGATCATCATCCCACAGATTCAGATCGCCAATATTTGGCTCAATGTGTTCCATAAAACTTTTGCGGAGTTCCTCAAGGGTCCATATTAGGTCCAAAGTAATTTCATTCAATGCGCACCTTTAGGGTTTCTCTACAGGATGTTGATAAACCTTCCCACAAGGCATATTGCATAACAATAGATACAGTTCAGAGGTTAATCCATCTCCTTTGTTATGCAATATGCCTATTACCTTGTGGAAAGAAATTTAGGTTGTACAAATCAACATCCGGTAGAGAAACCCTAACGGTACGTATTGATTATTATTGTGAAAAATAATCTGAATCTGCTAACAAATTTGTTAATTTACCGGTACTTCGGGAACCTCCAAAAATAGTTCAAAGGGATGCATAGACATTGCATTACTTCACGTATTTGCCTTCTTTTCAGCCTTGCATACAACATGCATTTGTGAGCCATGAGCTCCGGCAGCTTCCGGCCGCCCTCAAATTCTAGTCGTCAGCGTTCATCCGTCAATTCGCCCAGCATGCCCAGGCACTATGAACCACAATGACCTCATCCCAATGGCATAGTCCAATAACCTCAATTAAACAATCATATTGCAAAATTTGGCCTCAAGTTTCTGAGTATGAGTTTTTGTACCCAAATTTTCAAAGGTCATTCAATGAATGTGCAAATGTATTGGGGTATAAAGAACTGTGCCTTGATAGATGAGCATGGATCTTAGTGAGGGTTCCTATCTTCACAACTCGCGATTATAGTACCAATGAGTACTAGAGCTATTATAGTCATCAGTAGCAAAGAGGGCGATTGGGGTGTTTGGGTAGGGGTGACTGGTGAATCTGCATTACTAAATAAATTGTCAGACGGCACGCATTTACACAAAAACTGATAATATTAGCTGTCTATATTTAGTATCCCATTTTTATGATTAGTTGTTCACTTGCCGAATGTGTACACCTTTCAATGCACTTTTCCGACCATTGTCCGTCTACAAAACGTCCCATACCCATGATAACCATATCATCATTACTTCAACGCCAATTGCAAAGAACAGTGGTGACAACTGACATCCTTGGCGCAATCCTCGACCATTTTAGGCTAAATGTCTCAAGCATTCCCCCTCTTCAATATACTTCGTCTATGGTCAACTTTTTCCTTAGCAATTTGCAAAATTGCTAAGGTCTGTTTCTGTCAAGTTCTTTGTTTCTTTCTTTCTGTCAATCTTATAATGAGCCACCGTAGCCATATGCTTTGAGCCATGTTGACCATAGTTGGTCATTAGGACCATTGGGTGGGGGGACAAATGAAACATGATCAACTTCAGGTCAAAGGTCATCCACTTCCTGTCAATGGCCAAAAACGTGATTTCACTAAAATGCTACTTCTTCCACAAATTATACAGCACGATGATGGCACTTGGGTACATGCATCAGCTATACCCAGTGTCTAAAAGTTAATGTTCAGAATTGGGGTCAAAGGTCATTAAGGGATACTTCCGGTATATGACCAAATACCCTAAAATGCTGCTGCTGTCGCAAATATATATGGTACAACAATGTTACTTGGTCATCAGGACCAATAGCTGGTGGCACAAATGTCACGTGACCAACTCAAGGTCAAAGGTTCTGGAAAGGTCATTATGGCCGAAATGTTATTTCCTGTTATTTTTTCCTAAAACTGCTACTCCTTACACAAATTACACAGCAAGATGATGTCACTTGACGCATGCATTAGCCTTGAGGTCAAAGGTCATACGAAGGTCATTATGGCTGATGCTGATTTTCTGTTCTGTTACTAAAAATGCTAAGTCATTCCACAAATTATAATATAGCATGATAACATTACACATTGTATTCATCCATTGGGGTCCAAGGTCATTGGGGTCAAAGGTCATGCAGATATTACTTCCGGTATGTAGAAAAATACCTTAGGAAGTCGCACTCTAATAGCGCATGACCAAAGTTGCACAGAAATATTTACATGAATATTGAATAATTTTTGGTTAACAAAATGATTTCACAACTATGGAAAATAATTATGTAATATAATTTTAATTATATTACATTTTATTTGGCCTTATAATTATTAAAATAATTATAAGGCAAAATAAAAAAATAAACATGTTTCACGTACCCACCCGCTTCCTTTTTTGAGGTTTCTTCAATTATATATTTATTCAGTTATAACTTTTCAAAAAATATATCTTGGAAGCAGAAATATTTCTTAAGCCTTGCTAATATACAAGAAACACTTTTGGAAGGTTTTATAAAAATGAGAGGGGCCGGCCTGTATCCTCAGAACAAAAATAAAAAGAGGCCTCCTCCTTTTTCCAGGCATTATTGTGTATGCTAAAACAGCTCAAATGATGGGTAATCACACCGATTTTGCCATGAAAATATAAAATAAAAAGCCCCCTCTTCCTCCTTTTTTACAAAAACCCGGATTTGAAACATGTTTTTTATTTTACTTGGTCTAATTATATGATACTACAAACTTCAGTTGTAGTTATTCATGTATATTCCAATGAATTACACCAAACTGCTGGACCTTTGAACTCACATATGCTATAGGTGAGCTTACCAATTAACCTTGCTCCCATTGTCCCTATGGTCAATTTCAAATTACAGTGCATTTCAAAAAAGACCTCTCAGTAAAATCAGCATATTATACTACTGCTGGCTGTTTATATGCCTTAATACATGCATGCATGCTAGATAGCTGGGCTAATTAGCCATAGGCCTAGTTAATTAGCTATTGCTAAGGTCGCGTATATGTGTATGCGCAATTAGCTCTAGTTTCATTTGGAGCCGACAACCAACTGTTAAGAGCATCAGTGGAAACCAGGCAAGAAGCTTACGCACATACACTTGTGGGACATAGAAACATAACATTCAAACATTACAAACTAGTGCACGTGATCAAATTAATGATGCTTAATCGTTATTCTTATACAAGAGAAAGAAGAATCGCGCATCGCACACTAGCAGAATTAAACATGAAATTGCAATGGGAACATAGGGAGATAAACCAGAGAAAAAACTCCGGACATACCTGCCTCTGCGGGGAATTGAACCCTAGAGCTCGCTTACGGGGCGAGCGCTTTAACCACTCGCTACATAACACAGACTGTCCCTCATAATAACAATAAGTACCAGGCTTGAGTCCTGCCTATTAGGGACAGTATGTGTAGGTCAGTGATTAGAGCGCTCGCCCCGTAAGCGAGAGATATAGAATTCAATTTCATGTTTAATTGCGCTAATGTGTGTGATGCGTGATTCTTGTTTCCCCAGTACATCAGTCAATGTGATTTTTTATTTTGCCGCGGTGCATTGTTGGATAGGAATCAACACGTTTCCCGTAGTTTGTCTTATCATGTCATATCGAATCTTGATTAGTTGCTTAAAACTGAATTTTCGTTGTAGTTAGGGTGTAGTTTATGTTTATAGGGATTCGCAGGTGTGGAAAATGTATACATTGATTTGAGTGATGGACATGATGAATGACACCCGTCTGGGATTGGATACTTATCGTGGGTGTGAAGTTAAATTTTGGATTTCGTTTGGCACATTATTAAACATTATTTTTAGAATCATTCAGTTTTGAAAGTGCAATGTCAATTTAGAAGTACAAATTTAATGGTCATTTTGCTCAGTAGAACTAGATATTTAAGGTTATTAACTATTTTAAACTGTTGCGATTTGGTAGTTTACAGCATCTTGCGAATAGTAGTGAGCTTTGGCAAAAATTGCATTGATCATTTTCATAGCGAGCGTGTAGCAGAATTCAAATAGTACGGATATACTTTTGTAGGTCCTGTGGTTCTTGTAAAGAGGGCTGAAACAGCAGGACTTTTGTAAAACGTACATAAGTCATTAACAACAATAAATCAAGCAAGTTTTCAAAGTATATGATTTGTCACAAGTTGTAGAATAAACTTTTACAAAGTGTTATAATATATTGGCTTACATTATGATTATGTCTGGTAATGACGAACTGTAGTACTGTATTTTATTTTGTTTGTTTATTTATTTATTTATTTATTTATTTATTTATTTATTTATTTATTTATTTATTTATTTATTTATTTATTCCGACTCTGGAATAGTTTGGCTGTTGACACCATGGAATGTAAATTCTTCCATTCCAAGGAGATGGTTGTCCAGCCAAATTTTCTCCACTGTGTTGTCTGATGACGAGGCGTGAAACTTCTTTTCTGGAAGGTCTAAACTGTGAATATTTTTATTCATTTATTCATTTATTTATTTATTTATTTATTTATTTATTTATTTATTTATTTATTTATTTATTTATTTATTTATTTATTTATTTATTTAATATTTATTTATTCTTGTTTTATTTATTGATTTATTTACTTTCACGCATGTCAACAATAACTGTACTGTAGTCATCATTTGATATACATAAATCGATACAGTAATCTATTTTATTTATTGAATTAATAGTATACTTAGTTTTCTTTGGCACAATTTGCGCAGCTGTAAGTGAATAATAAACGACTGACAAAGACTGACAAAATAGATAAGATCAAATCTCTCATAAAGATGCCAAAAAGTTTCTTTTTGTTGTTTCTTTTGACAGCAGATCTTGCAGGACATTTCCAAAACATCATGGCATTTCCGAAATAAGTTAGTCATACCCTAGTTCTGTCCGGGAGGTCATCGAATCCAGGGGCGCCTTCAGTATCGAGTAGAAATTTTATCTGCAAAATCATGAATATTTGGTTATAGACAAAATATTTACTCTCGTTTTTACAAATTTATTTAGATGAATAATTGCGTATCAATATTGGGTGAGCTGGATTTATATTGGTTTGAAATATACGGGTGTTTTTGGGTGTGTCTTTTTTTTTAGAATCACAACCGCTCATAAATTATTGCACATTTACTTTATTTTATTAATTAATTAATTAATTAAACAATGGTATGAATGACCGTAAAATTATATTTGTGACTATCAGTGGATTTTTGTATTGAATGCATCACTGACTTATGGTTGCTTTTTGGTTATGGTACCGGGGGTATTATTGGTTTCTGTCCAAAAATATTAGTTCAAGATTGGACACAGCGAAATGGTATAAGGCTTGAGGAGGATAGGGTCAAGATTTTATTTGACTCCTACATAAGCTTGGAAGTCTAGCTATGTTACAAAATGATGTTTCATAAAATTTTCATCAAAATAAAAATGTATTATTAAACTAAATGTTACAGGGAATAGATTTTTATGGATTTAGGAAAAGAAGCAACGTCAATTCCAAACAAGCGAGCAAGAAAAAGTGTAAGCTTTATAAAGACAAAAGGTAAAATGATTATCTTCAAAATACACAAAAATCATAAAGTTTGCTAATGCCAGTGTAGGCAATGGCAGGAGAAACTGTTGCGTGCCATCGAGAATATTGAATGACATACTCAATTTACTCATAAAATATTGCACTTATATCTCCTTTGTAATTTTAATTGAATTTTATGTTATTTTCTGCAAACAGTACCTCAAACGTCCTAAAAGAAGGAAAGGAACGGTTGTTCCCTATATCACGTAGGCTTATTATGTTATCGAGGAGTGAGAACCAGAAAGCCTTAACTCACAAAGGAATCCTTTGTGAGTTAATACATTCTTCACGACTCTCGTTATTTAAAATAATAAATATCTAAGTTCTCTGAACTCATTTGATATGACCTGTTCAAAGTATTATAATACACATGTCACATTCATGATACACTACATACATAATGCTAACCCGACCTACATTTATGATATATATATTTAACAAAAAAACTTAAATTTAGGTCGACTCATGGAACCCAAGATGGCGGAAACGCTAATTGTTTCTTTTTAATAAACACGTCTTCTCGATGATGATTCGGTATTTAGGTTTTATAGCCTCGGAATTTACCATATAGGATCCACTATATGCTCATCTATCAGGCCACAGGTTTTTTTTACCCCAATTACATTGATACATTCATTGAACGACCTTTGAAAATTTGGGTACAAAAACTCATACTCGGCATTTTTACACTCTGAAATTGTTTAATTGAGGTTATTGTACTATGCCATTGGGATGAGGTCATTGTGGTCATTGTGATCTGGATTGATTATCGGTACTAATATTATAGTCATAGTTTTCACTTTTAAACAAGAATTCAAAATAGGCAACCTATTTAAGGATGGGACTCGTAGGTTTATCTCTATAGCTAGATAATTAACCAAATTCAATTTAAACAGATTGATTGGAATCTGGTCTTACTGGCGCATTTACAGTGAGGTTACGTTGAATTAATTATTTCAATGCATTTTTATTATTCTACAGTACCCCAAACCTACAGTACCCAAAACCCCAAACACCCCGTCAGTCCGAAACCCCGTCAGTGGCACCAGTCCGAATTTTAAGCTTACCTAACGCTAACCCTAAACCTAACCCTAAACCTAACCTAAACCTAACCTAACCCTAATCCTAACTCTAACCCTAAAAATTACCCTAACCCTAACCCTAAACCTGAACCTAAACCTAACCCTAAAAATTCGGACTAGCGGTGGTTCGGACTGACGGTGTTTCGGACTGACGGGGAGACCCCTGTTCTATGACTGCATTAATTTTGCACTCGTGCTCCACATTGAAATACCGCAAACAGATAAATGTGTGTTATACCGGATGAATAATTTGTAGTTTGGAAATTGGATTTCAATCATTTCATTGTGTTACTATACATTCCTACACAGAAATACTACATGTACATGATGTACAAGTAGGACTAAACAATTTCCAACTTTCATTTTAGTCATCAAACGTGCGCAGCTAGCTATAAAGCCTCAATAGCTCGTTATTACGGGGACTCCCTATGCTGCTACATTGAGCGTGACGGTAATCATTACCATTGATTACGCGGGGGGTATCCCTAAACCTCGCTATGATATTGACCTAGCTTATAAGACAACCTTTCTGATTGGTTTATTCCCGGGGCAACCCCGGTCAGTCAGAACTATCACTTAGCGACCGTTCTATTATTAGCGGGTGGTTCGGGTTGCCGAATTTGTCAACCGTGTCAAACTAAGGCTAATGCATGATAGCGGTGGTGCACAGTTCACTGCATATGCAGTGGCGGTGTGTAAAAAGGACATTCATCTTTCATATTCGTGAACTTCGCCTTCTATTAAACATTGATGATGACACAATGAACTCATAGAAACACAACTTGTATTGCGAGTGCGGTGCATATTGCACATGTACTGGCACTTTAAAGAGAAATTGACAACATTAAAGCCGTGCATTAAAGGCGCAACTGCAGCACTGCATACATGCCGCGCTGTTGCTCATTCAAATTCAACTAAGCGTTAGCAGCATAAAAACTAAATAAGCACTGGTAATTAAAACCATAGGCGGCGGAGGACACCACCCCGCCTAAATTTTTGTTTTGCAAGGGGGACGCCCCCCCATCATAACAGAAGAAAAAATAAAGCAATAAATGCTCTGTATATTTGCCTTTTAGTACGAAAAATATTGATTATCATGAGTAGGGCTAGTCAAATTCAATAGGCCCCCTATGGGGTAGCAAAAGGATGGGGTTGGGTGGGGTGTTTGGGTGGGTGGGGTGACTGATGAGTCTGAATATAAATTAGTCCCATGATGGACCTACCTCACAAACAAACAACTGACTATTGAAAAGTCCATTGTAATACTCATCTTGAATATCGGTGTGCATCGATCCGTGTGACATCAGGGTAGGCCTACCTCCGTCCAAAAACATTGGCAGATGCAGTATTGATAAACGTGAGGTCAATGGGGATGGATAGGCGTGCCAATGCTTGGGACAGTGTTGGTTTGGGTGATGTAGGCCTACACAGTCACCAGGATCCATGCTCATCTATCAGGGCACAGTTCTTTAACCCCAAAACATTTGTACATTCATTGAATGACCTTTGAAAATTTGAGTACAAAAACACATACTCTGCAACTTAAGATCAAATTTTGCACTGTGATTGTTTAAAACCTCGTCTACAAGCATATAGAGTGCTTCTGAGCTGATGAAAGCTAAATTAATCCCGGTGCCATTATGGAGTTTGAGCAAATAAATGACAGATCCAAGCATATACAAGTATTATTGTAAGACCAATATTTTGTATTGGCATATTTACGCTAGTTTCGTATGAACTTAGCTTTCATCAAAAACACTATATATGCTTGTAGACGAGGTTTTACGGTATACCACTGGAGTGAGGCCATTGTGGTCCATAGTGAGTGTGGGTGTAGACGTGAGAAGGAATAATGTGTGTGGGTTGGAGAGGATCTCAGTACTGATCACTTTATAACACCCAGTATTCAAAGATCACAAAAGTAAGAAAAGTAGAGAGCATGAACTCCGTAAAGTTGGCTCTGATCCTACTATCAAAACCAGCATGTATGAAATTTTAATCTTTATTGTACGTGTGTACGATAGCCATACGTCATCTATGCCTAAACAGGTGGAAGTTGGGAGTGGTGTGCAAAATATCATATTTCGCAATGCAAAATATTTAAGCCTAATTTGCCGCCATACGTCTGCCCGGGCCTAAAATGCATACTCTCATCACTACGAGCCATAATAACCTCGTCCCTAATGGCAAAGCTAAATGACCTCCATTAATAAACATAGCTCAAAATTTGACCTCAAGATGTGGAGTATGAGTTTTGTGCCCAACACAATCAAAGGTCATTCTGTGCATGTAGAAAATGTATTGGGGTTAGAGAAGTGTGTACTGACAGATGAGCATGATTGGGATTCCAATTCACACATTCATTCATTTTAGCTCATTTTCACATACCCACAAAAACTTTGACCGGACCAGCACAATACTCATGGCTTACTATCCCGGTCTTGACCACCGCACCCGAAGTGGTCCGTCAGACCGAAGCAAACAACTTTTCTCTTCGTCTTCTTTCTTCGATTTTCCGTTTCGACAAAAAGCAAAAAGGGCGTTAGAATTACTGTACATTCACAAAATGGGCTTAACAACTGAAATACGTCAAAACTTGAGTTCAAATTTTGAGTGACGGATGCCAATGAAGTCGATGAACTGTGCCATCGGCAGTGAGATTAATATTTGGCACAGCAGTATTGTGACTTATCGCCTAATCGTAATCCTCGGTCAAAATTGCTTACTAATTTGACCTTGAATATAAAGAAATATTATAAAATAAAAAAAGCCCTTGGAAAAAACTTATTTGGCTTCATCTCACGTTTACTATTAAAGTGCACTTTGATTGAAGCTTTTAGAGTTTAGAATATTATTAAACGACTGTCTTTTTACATTGCATATCATAAATCAAGGCACGCCCAGTTCGGTACATCTCATTGCCAAGATGATTTAAGAGTTGTATAAAGCGGAAAAGGGAAAATTTGTATAGTAATAAAATAAAAAATAAAAACAAAACTTGATGCGTTTTCTATGGAAAAGCTTTTACGTTCATGTCAACATATGATTGATCGACATTTTTTAAAATATTGACAATGACAAGTGAAATATGAATGTGATTTTTCACTTGCAATGGGCTATTCCAGAAAATAACTGCACACCCCCTGTACAGGAGTAAATTTTCAATAAAAGAAATGTCCAGAATTCCAACTTTGCTTCCTGAAAACGACTGGAATCCCAGTTGCCAATGTTACTGGAAAACGCTTGGAAATACAATAAACTGTATAAAATGTCACAGAATTGTCCAAATGAGCCCCTCAAAAGTAGGATTTTCGATTGTGAACTATTTTTTGTTGGATTTTTTCGTATTTTTTTGTCAATTTTGAAAGTATGGATTTCCAGCAATCATAACTGGTCCAATCTGGAAATCAAAACTCCTCTATAGACGAATCCAACGAGCCAAGTCATGGTCAGGATTTGATCGGCCATTATTGGGTCCCCGCAGCACCAAACTGGTACGTGTTGTGACTGCCCAATTGGCTGGATTAAAACCGCTTAAAATTCGATGTTAGATTCTTTTGTATTGAAAACTGTCATCATTCTTTTGTCTACGTGTAACACGGGTGAGAGAATGCAGTCTAAAATATCCTCCAAGGCCGCATCATTTCACATTTTAGGTGAGATGGAGCCGACGGGGACCCAGCTATGGCTGCCATTGAGGTGTAGGAATGCGTGAAATTGGATTCGTCTATAGGAGGTGTGCATCTATTTCCCGGAATAGCCCAGTATGCCAATGCCATGGTTACGCTATATGTTATATTCAATCATTAAAGGTAAATAGATTAACTGGGATAAGCTTCGACAAACATTAAGCATGTTAAGCATTATGTGGATTTATACAGTTTTCCTAGGCCTAACCCTCGTCTTAATATTAGGGAACACCTGTAAATATGCCCTATAACAGCCGTTTTCACTGTGTGCATTAAGAAGCATGTTAATACTATAGAGCGACCAAATGGCTTAGGCAAATCTTAGGACGTCTCTCAGTCATGTCAGTGCGTAGTTCTAGCGAACAAAATTGACGTATACCGCGGCTGTTAGGCAATCAAACTTCGAGAGGGGGGGTACCCATGCACTTACAAAAATAATCTTAGACTATGTTTTACACATAACTAGGATTTCCCAATTTTGCGTGGACGCACTTTAATACATTAGGGACGCACCATTCAAGGGGGTGGGGAGGAAGTTATTTGAAAAAAAAAAACTTCCCCCACTACATGAGCAAAAAAAAAACTTTCCCTACCAACACTAAAAAAACAACAACAAACCAACAACTTTCCTCACCAAACTGTATAAATGCATGAAAATTAAAAAAAAAAAAACTTGTCGCCTTTGGCGACGAAAAAAAAAGGCGTGTCCCTTATGATATAACATTGGTACCAAATAAATTTAGAATAGTAGGGGGTACTGTCTTCCAACCCCAATCCCCGACCCAACCCACAATTCTACTTTATGTGAATTCACTCAAATAATGTCATTGTAATGATAATCAATTTTTTTCTTGTCAAATAATCGCCCATGTATCATCAAAAGGCATGTGCAAAAGCTTGCAACCAGAATGGGACAAGGAACCTTTGGCACCGTGTTCGGGTAGGAGAATGGACAAGAAATAATATATTTGGACAATTTTTTTTTTTTGATGACCCAGTCAGAAACCCCCCTTTCTAAAAACCGTTCTTATGATTTTGCCTTTGTTTATTTTTAGCCCAGGTGAGCAATTTTTGGTATCGATGTCATTAAACATAACAGCTGCCCATCAAGTTAATTATTTTCCCTAATTATTGGGTAAAAAAATACCACACCCATCCAGTATTTTTTTTATTTATAAATATCCTGATCAAACATAAAACTCTCCCATTTTTAATTAACATTGCGAAACAAAACTACGCATTATTTAATATTTTTTTAATCTTGTCTTGACACGTTTTTCATTATTGACAAAGCATGGCATAAATGTCAGAGCAGGTTGATGTTTTTGTTTACACTCACAACAAGTTGAGTTGTTTGTTGATAACTGCACAACTAACCTTTGCTCGTACACCCACCCGCTTGTTCGCCAACTTATCAAATAGCGGTCATTACTCCGATGATACCGATTTAATACTGCGACAGAACCAACGTTATCATTTATGACATTAAAGGGCACTAAAAAGGACAGGGATGTATTTTCATATTATTAATTTTCAAATATTATTATACATTGGCTAAATCAAAATGTTTTTAAACAACGTATTATATGATCATGAAAATGGTGGCGATTTTGATCATAAAGATGGCGTGAAGTGGTTTTAAATTTGACATGGTATAAAACTTGGGAGCTATCAGCTATGAGACCGAGTCGTCTCGTATAACTCATCAGTCTTAAATCAAGAGCGAGAAATGGATTCATGCAGGTGTTCCACAAGGATCTATACTTGGTCCTCTTCTGTTCAGTATCTTTATGACATCACACATAGACTTCTGAATCCACCTGTCCGCTATGCTGATGATGTTGCACTAATGAGCTCCATAACGTCCAAAGGAAGCAGCTGTTTCTCAAAGAATACTGGATCACATTGGGAATCACTATGGACCACAATGGCCTCATCCCAATGGCATAGTTCAATGACCTCAATTAAACAATCATAGTGCAAAATTCGACCTCAAGTTGCAGGGTTTTTGTACCCAAATTTTCAGAGGTCATTCAATGAATATACAAACGTATTGGGGTTAAAGAACTGTGCCCGCTGATAGATGAGCATGTTGTGGATCCTAGTGAATGCACTATTTGGTGCTGCCAAGTACAAGACAGTCATAATTTCAAATACGAATGCTGCAATTTGCCATCCAAATCTCCGCCTCTTTGGAACGCTATTCATTCATGAAATACTCCACTAATAAGGGAGTTTTCTCTGCAATGCATTGTGGGAAGAAGTGCATCAAAATCACCCATTTATGGTCATATTCCATTGTCATTCCCGTGAAAAAAACGGACTTTTTTCTTTCACATATCTTTTATTCCACAAAAATCACACTTACGGTTCCCAAGAAACTGCAATTTGAAGTGAAGCATCTTGCACGATCAAATGTATATTTAATGCATTTTATTGTTTTTCAAGCAATTTTATTATGTACTTTATTGTTTTTAAGTGGCGATCACAGTAAAAATCTGCATGTCAAAAAGCAAATAAGCTTTTATCATTTATCCTCACAACAAATTGTAATAAATCAAGTGCCAGCTTCTTTTACATGTTGTCTTATAATAAATTGTCATCTAATTTTATTATCACTTTATTGCTTTTAAGTGGCGATATTAGTTTGTATCTCAAAAAGCAAATAAACTTTTATCATGTTATCTTCACAAAAAATTGTAATAAATCAAGTGCCTGCTTCTTTTACATGTTGCATGTAATAATTTGCCATCTAATTTGCATAAAAATTAAAAAGGTGTTTCTAGGATTTTTCTCATTTTTGTATTTTTGCACCTTCAAAATAGATCCGGGAGACCATTTTATGACGCATTTTTCAAAATATGAAGCATTTTATAAAAAATTACTTTCAATTATACTTTTTTTGCTGCTTTTTAACTTTCATTTAAAAAATTACATCTCTAGCATCTACCTAAAATCCAAGATGGCCGCCAAGTAAATATGCAAATGAGAAAATGTTTTGCATTTTTCTGATTTTATGGTCTCACGTGTCATTTAAGTGTGAATTTCCTAGCATTTTTAGTTTTAAAAAAATTACCTTTAGTGCACTTACCCAGAGCCTTATACCGTAAAAGGTGTAACTTTGGCATGCATGATAACTGTGACCGCTTTTTGCAGGTCAATTTTTACAAGTTCCAAATCTATCAGAAATTGGGTTTTTTTAAGCAAAATTCTTTATTTCGAAAGAATATAAATTTCTTAAAGATTTATATAAATTTGAACATGTATAAAAAGTGATCTGCAAAAAGTTGTCAAAGTTACCTCTGCATGCCATGCAAAGTTACCATTGCACGGTGGGCAATGCTTTATATTTTGTAAAGCTTTTATCATGCTTATTGGCGGCAAAATATATTCTGGCCCCTTCGCCCGGTCCTTTGACCCTCTCATGATTTAGCTATACTGCACGCTCAAAAATAAATTCTGCTTATTATTTAATTGCAATAGTTTTATTTAAATAAAACAACTTCTCTTTATGCACGGCTGACGTGTCGGCGAGATTGACACAACTAAAAATACCTTGTTAATTTGTTTGAAATAATTATTTTGATCTTTGTTCTCCTTTGCAAATGCTGACTCAACCGTGCTATCAGATAAGTTCCCCGTTTGTCAACCCTATTGCACCATTGAACCAGAAGATTGCAATCCCCAGGCCAGCGTAATAAATAAACACATAGTTCTAAACAAAAAGACAAATAAACACTGATGTTTATAAATAAGTCACCTTGCGAGGCCGGTCGAGTGCAGATCCGTCGGAACACGCTCCCTTACCCTAACCCTAACCCTAACCCTAACCCGAACCCGAACCCTAACCCTAACCCTAGCTAACTTCATCGTGACATCATCCAAGCAGCAAAGTTCATTTCCCATTGAAAAAGCGTTATCCGATGGATCTGCAGTCGACCATTCTGTTGCAGTTTCGAGATCAAGGTGGGTCAGAGGAAAACATGACCTTTCGGTGTTTGCACTCAAATATTGATACAAATAAAGCTGACATACAAGAGGAATGTATGTATGGGTTCTATAAGGAGATGAGAGCACATCAGACATATCGAATTTCATTCTGAATACGAAGAATGTCATTCTGATATCAAATAATTTTGATTTTTTGAAATTCGCGATATAATACACATTTGATGGCAAATGATTAAAAATTGATATTTTTGATATTTAACAGTACTCGAAGTAATTTTATAAATCTAATGATATGTACTTAAAGTGTATGCATCTGGGAAGAAAAGCCGACGATCAATTAAAAATTTTGACCTCTCGTATTGAAGATATGGTTTTTTTCCCCCAAAACACCCAAAAAAATTAGGTCTTTGGGGGAAAAAAATGAATATCTTCAATCTGAAAATCCAAATTTTCAATTGATTGTCGGCTTTTCATCCCAGCTACACACACTTTCAGTACATATCATTAGATTTATTAAGTTTACTTCGAGGACTGTTAAATATCACAAATTTAAAAAATATCAAATTTTAATTTGTATTATATCGCAAATTTCAAAAAATCAAAATTATTTGATATCAGAAGGACATTCCTCATATTCAGAATGCAATTCGTGCCCCACAAAAAATACGAGAAAACGTCGCTAAACGTTAATATCCCATTCCTTAATACAACAGATGCAATTTGCTTTAATTGCTTTTAATTGCTGTACATTAGTTTGTTAATTAATTAAACCAGAGGGAAAACAGTAGCCTCATAATGCCATGATCTTTTTTGATAAATCAGCTAACAGTGGCTATAATAATAATAAAGTTTAAATTTGGGTGTCAAACTTTCGGATATGAAATTATTCCTAACGTTAATGCAATTGGCATGTTTGGCACGCATGTTAGACACTTGTTTGATGTTATGCCAAGATGTTGCCAAAATGCGCTTCTTTTAACATGTTAAACATGTTTCATTTCCGATTCGTTCAAAATGTTGGCATTATCCAACCAAATGATATATTTGGATTCACAGCTTGAATGTGTTATAACTTCAGAAGACAGGACGACATATTGGCTTATAAACGGTCATTTAAGTGATTTGTAATTATTTAATTAACAAGATAAAAGAGAGCTTGTTTTAAATCGTTATAAAAAGTACAGGTTGTTCAAATTGATACTATATCATCAGATCGTTACCTATACTATAATATTAGCTCAGATCTGTACTGTAAACGGACTTTTTAAAGTATATTTGGTCTAAGTACCCGCCCGATATTCTAATCAGGCATGAGAATTTTCAGGCTTTTGCTGAATTCAGGCAGTTTTGTTGTCCAAATTTACGCATTTTTTTATTTTCAGCCTGTTTAGGGCCTTTTGAGGCCGCATTGCGCTTTTTCAGGCAGTTTTCAAAAAAGCCATTCTCATGCCTGCTAACAAATCACTTGTTCACCCCTATTGTCCGACACCGACACGCCATCAGAAACTCTCTTCTGCCTCGGGAGAGCTTTCGTCAGGCTACTGCACCTCATTTTAAAAAGAGAGTCCATGCAGCGCAGAGGCGTAGCAAGCGGGTGGACAGGGTGGACGAAGTCCAGGGGCCCAGAGGGTTCAGGGGCCCGAGCAAAAGCGAAAAATGAAAAGGGTTAGGGATATGGTTGATAAAGGAGACATTAGAATGGCCCCGCAGTTCGGCTCCTTGTCCATGTGCCTCCGAGGCTCTTGCTACGCCCCATGTGTGATTATTGCATTGAAATCAAATAGGATACCACGTTGCAAATGTACAAGCAAATGATGGTTTTGAAAAAATGCATTACACTGAAACTTTAAAAACCGTATTCATATCAGGAGACCGGAAATATAACAAAATATTAAAAGCTTCAACTTTCCACTCCACCAAATAAAGCCAAAGGTGTCATTATGCATTTCTTGCCAATCGAATACTAAAATACAAAGAACTCACTTCTTGTTTGGGTTTTAGTGTTATTGGTGTTTGCTCTTCTTTTCTCACATCATTAGATAACTTTGAATTTTATAAAAGCACGGAGCGATTGCCGAATAGGGTGCAATTCTACTAGTCTTGCTACAAGACTGCCTTATCCCAACCATAAACCCTAAACTTAAACTCCGTAAACACGGACTGGGCTCAAGTCTAGCAAGTTGTATCCTATTTATACACTGCTTTTTATCAATTTCCAAACGTTAACAACGGATTTAGCATGCGAATGCTCTGCTTGCTAGCCATATACCGTAAAATTACGTTAATAAACATAATTATGCGCCTATTATAGTATTAACGAGTTGTTAACGAGTCGGTTATTTTTGTTAAGCTTTTTATTTGTCATTTTTTCCCTTTTAATTCACAATGATCTGTAACACAGATATTTATTAACGAATTTTTATCATGGTTGGCTTCAACATAAAAAGTCCAGGTTTTGAGATATGTTCTCAAAATATCAAGAGGAACCCATACTAGACTTGTTCGTGCTATTGCTAATGTATTTTTCATGCTGATTCCATTTTTTTTTACATTTTTTTTTTTAATTTTAAAACAAAATTTGAAAACTTGCCGTCTGCAATCGACAGCTGCTTCAACATACAGTGGTTATTTCCAATACTACAGAAGATATGCTACATTCTAGTAATTGGCCCCGTAAAAATGAAAATCTCTTGCCAAACGGACAATACAATCTGACCATTGAAATAGTTCATGCTAAGTTATTTTTAATAGACTTTAGCGAGCAAATGGCATTTTGACCTTATACATTGACCCTTGTAAAATATACAAGTACAGGAAATAGGATAAAGAATTTAAATAAACACATTCGTGATAAATGAAAATATTGTAAGATATAAATGTCGGTAAGGACGCCCAAGACAATCGACCTCGTGTTGGGCGGTACAAGTCTAACGAGTACTCAGCAAAATCGTTTATTTTTATACTTAACGGTAGTTGACCCTAAAACTTTTTGTGTTTCGAACGTTTAATTTACTTTTATTAAACTTCTAATATTTTAAGTTGTTTAATTAAGCTTTTAATACTATGCAAAATATTTGAATTTAAAAATTGATATTGTTTCAAGTATTTGAGGAACTTTGGAGAGAGAGGCTTCGTCAAGGATACTTAGTCCATTATGACAACAATATGATTTACTTTTAGTTTTAGTAGTTCAAATCTTTTCCTGTAATCACTATGGACCACAAAAGCCTCATCACAATGGCATAGTCCAATAACCTCAATTACATAATCATAGTCCAAAATTTGACCTCAAGTTGCAGAGTATGAGTTTTTGTACCCAAATCTTCAAAGGTCATTCAATGAATGTACAAATGTATTGGGGTTTAAGAACTGTGCCCCTGATAGATGAGCATGTTGTGGATCCTAGTGAATGTGTTCTTGGAAAGGTATATTTTTCTCTTTATTGTCACAGAACCATTGGATGTCGTATGTTTTTATGATTTTTTTTATTTTAGTTATTTCAAACTCTCTAAATCTAGTCATATATTGTTGTCTTCTTTTATCTGGCCCATATTACTAAGGTAAACATGGTGAATGTCCAAAGATAAATTAAATTAAAAAAAATACATTATATTTATTATTTATTATTATTATTATTATATTGTTGCCCACACTTTCCTCAAAATTTGTTTGAATTGCATACAAAAATCGATTGGTTGGCGCAGCTGATACAACTTTTTTCTTTAATTTGGGCAAGTTGATCTAACTTTGGAAATTTGCACTATGTCATGAAGGTGTTTTAGTAACACATATTTAGCCATAGTGTTTTTCCCAATTAAATTTTGTTCTAAGTAATACGTACACATCTGTGTACAGACCGACACAACGTGATGTTGATTGAAAGTAGATCGACTCTGAAAAATTAATACGAAAATAAAATTACAATTCTATATTTACACTAATGTAGTTCGTAACAGATTTGTTATTAATTATCTGTCTTAATACCCAATAAGGGGAGTGCCCTCATTTGTGGCCTTTTGGGATGACATTTTATTTCCCCGCTTTGGGCGAAGGAGGTGGTCATTGAAATGAGTGCTCATTTAAATAACTATTTTTACAAATGTTTTTTTTTGACGCATGCAAGCATCGACCAACAGGATATGTTTGTGAAAAGACCATGTAAAAATACCCTATATTTCGGATTTAGTTCGCTTGAAACACCAGGAGAAAACAATAAATAAATAAATAAATAAATAAATAAATAAATAAATAAATAAATAAATAAATAAATAAATAAATAAATAAATAAATAAATAAATAAATAAATAAATAAATAAACAAACAAACAAACAAACAAACAAACAAATAAATAAATAATTAATTAATTAATGGGTTGATTAATTAATTAATATTAAAGAAAGAAAGAAAGAAAAACAAATAAATAAAGGAAAAGAAAGAAAGAAAGAAAGAAAGAAAGAAAGAAGTAAATAAATAAATAAATAAATAAATAAATAAATAAATAAATAAATAAATAAATGGTCTTCTCACATAGTTTTTGAGGGATGATGCCTATAAAATGATGTAGAAAATGTCAAAACATGTGATATAATATTTTGACAGCTGACTTCTTTCGCTAAAAGCGGGAAAAATAGAAAATTTAGCAGAAAGGCGAGGTCTGCTTGTTTTCTGTTGACAAGGGCAGTCTTCAGTAAACGGCTCTTTTTTAGAGCCACCAAACCTTTAAATTTAGCAGATATATGAGGTATGCTTGTTTTCAATAGACAAGGGGCAATCTTCAATGAACGGATCTTTTCAGAGCCATCGGTAGGCAAGGCGGCCTACATGTCTTATTCTTAAGGGCATTTGTCCTGAAGAAGTCAGAGCTACTCCTTCTCAACTTGTCCGACGGCGAACCCGCTAAAAAAACCCACTAAAAATAGGAAAGTTTATTTATGCAATTTCTTTACCTGCAATTGACATGATTGTTAAATCCTATTGATAGATCCCATTTGCAGAACCATTTTATTGATGTTAGAACTGTATATAATTACTTTTCTTTGTATTCCCTTTTCATTTACAAACAAAATCCATAAAATCATGAGTCATAACCAAACCGGTCTTTACGACCGCAAGTCACAAAAGACTGGGTTTTCTAACTTTTGAGTCACTTTCGTCCGTTGTCATAAATCGACTGAAAATGTTCTGTGATGGTGACAATTTTGTTTGTATATAGAAAATAAAAGTTTAATTCTCTACGGTTTCTTACTTCTCTTCTTGAAATATGAAATATTGTAATCAGAATTTATTCTTTTGTTATACGGTGACGGGAGTAACACTGATGTTGGTCGCTCTTCGAACATCATTATTGCATCTTCTCTGATAAACCATGAACAAACGATAAACAAGACAAGTATACGCTGGCGAAGTTACGTAATTAATCGGATTAATTACCATAGCAATAGGTGAAAACAATTTTGAACATATCGCGCTGCACTACACGCAGATTACACTCATCACCTGTGTATGTCTGCAATTATAGATTGAATACAATACCGGTCTATTCAAAGATACTAATCTTACAGGTGCAATTGATCAGCATGATATGCTTCAATGCAGAGGTACCGCGTGAACGTATCAGTGAAGCGCGGTATATTCAAAATTGTTTTCACCTATTGCTATGGTATTTAATCCGATTATTACGTAACTTCGCCAGCGTATACTCCCGTCACCGTCAACAAAAGAATAAAATCTGATTACAATATTTCATGTTTCAAGAAGAGAAGTAAGAAACTAAGAGAATTAAACTTTTATTTTCTATATACAAGACAAGTATAGTCCATAGCCTCAAGAAACCCCCCTACAGAATGCAATTGAAACATTTGGCTGAAGTAAATCACCTTTACGTAGATAACTAACTAATTAGGTAATTATTAACTCTTAAAATTATCTCACTTCTTTGAAATTATTCCGCTGACATTCCGCTTTTTGGACACGCATTAACAAGATGACTTTCTATAGGGTTATAGGGTTAGGGTTCGGGTAGGTAATAGGGTTCAGGGTTAGGGTTAGGGTTCGGGTTAGGGTTAGGGTTAGGGTTAGGGTTAGGGTTAGGGTTAGGGTTAGGGTTAGGGTGGGGTTTATGGTTAGGTGTTAGGGTACGGTAAGGATTGGGATTCGAATTAGGGTAAGTTAGGGTTAGGGTTGGGGGTTGGGGTTAGGATTTATCGTGTCAAAATGGAGTGTCGACAACACAGAGAACGAACCTTGCAACGGGAAATACCTTTAGTTGGTTACGAAATAATACGATTACACAGGTGATGATGGGTAACTGTGTAGACTAAAATTATACATGATAACTGACTTTCAATAGGGTTAGGGTTCGCGTAGAGCTAGGGTTCGGGTTCTGATTCGTGTTAGGGATATAGGATTAGGGTTAAGGTTGGGGTTATGGTGTGTGTGAGTTAGGGGTTAGGATTAGGGTTAGGGTGGGGTTGTGGTTAGGTGTTAGGGTAAGGATTGGATTTTAGGCGTTAGCACCCTAAAAGCAACACATTTTGATGTATAGTGCCATTTTTTTCAAATTTTTTTATACTTTATCCAATTTTTCCGCCCTTTTTTATTTACCAATTCTTTTTGCCGCCCCTGTTTTGGCTGCCCTTCTTCTTCCGCCGCCCTTCGTTTTGGCCGCCCCTGCTTTTACCCCAGGGGCTGGCGCCCTAAAGCCCCCCAATACTCGCATGGGGTTAGGATTAGGGTTAGCGTTGGGTTAAGATTTACCATGTCAAAATGGAATGTCGAACACACGGAGAACGAACCTTGCAACGGGAAATACTTTAAGGGGGTACTACACCCTTGCCCAATTTTGTGCCTATTTTTGCATTTTTCTCAAAAAATAAAGCACATTGGTGACAAGTAAGATATGTATATTATAGGGGCAAGGACTACAACTACTGGACTGAAAATTTTAATTCAGCACAAACAACAATTGTGGAGTTACAGTCAAAAATGAGGGACCAATATTTGATCAATAAATCAATAACTACTTGCCTTGAGTTGCTGAATTTTCAGTGCAGTAGTTGTAGTCCTTGCCCCTACAATATACATATCTCACTTGTCATCAATGTGCTATAATTTTTGAGAAAAATGTAAAAACAGGCAAAAGATTGACCAGGGGTGTAGTACCCCTTAAGTTGATAACGAAATAATACGATTACACGGGTGAAGATGGGTAACTGAGTAGACCGTAAATTAAACATGATAACTGACTTTCAATAGGGTTAGGGTTCGCCTAGGGTTATGGTTCGGGTTCCATAGGGCCTGCACTTTGGCTCGTTTTTTGCAGGTTTACATGGTCCAATAATCACAAGATGACTGACATGTGGTAACAAAGGAAGCAGTCACTGCAATTTGATTATGTCCCATATGATTGGCCATTCAAGACACCCCTGTGAATATACTATAGCGGCCTTTTCAAAATATAATACCTGTTTGCTTGACTGCATTGACAATACCCGGGAACAATACACACAGTATATATATGCATTGGACAAACTTTTTACAATAAGCATGATAAGTGATAATGTGACCTCCAGATTTATACATCGTTCGTCTCGCACACTGACAACATTTGATTGAATGGACTGTAGGCTACTGCGCCGTGATTACGGTGAAGGACACCGGTTCAAATCCTTTGTTTGGAGCCAATCGATAAAAGCATGCAGGGCCGTTATACCCATGTACAGTTTATCCCTACATAACCTATGTCTTGAATACGCTGGCAAAGTTATGTAATAATCGGATTAATACTATATAGCAGTAGGTAAAAACAAGTTTTGAATAATCCGCGCTATAAAGTCCCATTCAGTGATCCCAGCGAAAGTGAAAAAAAAAATCAAATTGTTACGTTTATAAATTTTTTTAATGAAAAACAAATGGCAAAAAAAACAAAACAGGAAAACGACAGTATTGACGAAGTTGAAGCCCCATTCAAATACTTGTAGCTAATTTATATACTGTCAGTACCGGTATATAAATTACAGACTCACGTAAATGCATTATTTTTTGTCTTAGACACACGGCTTTCGGCTGAACCACTGCACTAGCAACCTATGTTAGCACATCTATGACAATGACGAAAGGTGGTCATGAAAGAATTCAAAAGATAACCTCTGCCCCAATAATCCCAAGCAATTGTCTGAAACTGCTCCTCGGATCATATAGGAGCTGTACTTTTAAAATCCGCGCCTAATCAATAATAATAGTCTTTCACTCCATTGTCAAAGTACTGTGCTCCCTGTAGCATTATGGAGTGACCAGGTCCTAGAGTGTGATGGTTTTGTAGCAGATGACAGTGCTCATTCAAGCCTGTCAAGGTCAGTTAGTAGCCACTTGCTGAATGGATGGCCATTATCAACTATCAAAGAGATGCCTTGTGCAGCTTGTGATAACATTTTGTTAAAAACCCAAATGTGATATAAGGACAATGCTGTGCATGTTGGTACTTAATTGTTTGGATTCTTACGTTGAAATTCCCTTGTATTAGTATTTTTATGTGTAGTGTATACGCCGTAGAAGTGACGTCATAATCGGATTAACTACCATAGCAATAGATGAATACAATTTTTGAATAGATCGCTCCGCACTACACGCAGATTACACCTAATCACCTGTGTAGGTCAGCACACACAGATTGAATACAATACCACTCTTTTTAAAGAAGCTTATCTTACAGGTGCAAGGTGCAAGTCTTTCTTTGATATATATGATTCAATGCATCGGTACCGCGTTAACGTTGTAGTGCAGGGCGGTATAGTCAAAATTGTATTCATCTATTGCTATGGTAGCTAATCCGATTAACTACGTCACTTCTACGGCGTATAGTGGTCATAAATTATATAGCTTTTAAATTTTGGGCATTTTTGCTCTGTTGCACTGTACCATTATGGAATTTGAGTAAATCAATTACCGACACAAGCAGGTATACAGTGTATTATTTTATTTTTATTTCGGAACTCAGGAGCACAGCTCACTTGGTAAGGCATCAGAATTTGGTACACTAGCGCTTCGAACTTTAAATCAGAAGGTGGTGAGTTCGAGCCTCATCACGGTCACATTAATTTTATAAACCAAATATTGTTCGAACTTTTCATTTTTGTTTTTCTTTTATTGTTTCTTTTCTTTGTCTTTTTTTTTTCTTGTTTTATTTATTTTTTCTTTATTTTTCTTTGATTCATATTGCCAGTGTAAGGAGAAGAGGGAACTAACGGCCCATTCAGTGATTTTTTTTCATCCGGACGATCGTAAAAATCATCAAAATTCAGATTTTGTACAATACTGCGGAACTCAGTCTTCAATGATATAGTCAGTAATAATCTTTTGGTCATTATATGACTATCATCATTTGACGACTGAGTTCTTATGATACATCATCCGAAGAGCAGTTTCAGACAATTGCTTGGGATTGTTGGGGCAGAGGTTATCTTTTGAATTCTTTCATGACCACTGAAGCAGAGTTAAACCTGTCAAGGACACTCGGCGTGAATTGAACTGACCATGTCACTCGCCACAAAAAAGAATGTCAAAGGTCATAAAACATCAACTTGGTGTCTTCTGCTAGTGGTTCAGCCCTAAGCCGTGTAGGCCTATTTAAGACAAAAATAATGCATTTACGTGAATCTGTAATTTATATACTGACAGTATATATAAATTAGCTACATGTATTTGAATGGGGCTTCAACTTCGTCAATACTGCCGTTTTCTTGGGTTTTTTGCCAATTGTTTTCATTAAATTTTTTTATAAAAGTAACAATTTGATATTTTTTTTTTTTTTTGCTGGGATCACTGAATGGGGCTTTGCAACGCGATATATTCAAAACTTGTATTCACCTACTGTTATAGCATTAATCCGATTATTACACAACCTCGCCAGCGTATTCAAGACATCCAATGCAAATAATCACCTAGATTATGACGTATCATACCGTAAATATGGCGGAGTACTCAAATTCATTCAACAAAAGCATGATTACAAGCTATTGCAATCTACCGCGACAGCTCGTCTCACCATAGACCGTGAAGACATGGACGGTCATCTGCGGCATATCCTTTGAAGCTATGATCGTCTAGCACAAACACAAATGCAAGATAGTCTTCAAACCTGCCATCGAATCGATTTACCGTACAAAAGGTCAATAACCCAACTCTCGTCCACTCAATTGCATTATCAGTCGCAATCCAACTGAATTTTGCGCTCGGAGCATCCGTGTAAGTGTGACGTTGAGACCAAGGCTTATATAACGCAAATTGAAACTCATTCAATGCCAGAGTAACAGGTAGTGTTAGATAAATTCGAAACGGTGAATATATGTATATTTTAATTAACTTGAAACTGCAGCAAATAAGGGTTTTTACCGTTTCATTTCTTGTAACTATAATTGTTTTGCGACAACAGAGTTTACATTGCAGTCGTAACTGTGTCAGAGACAACGTGTATACTTCGATTGAATGCCGCTTCTTTCAAACACGCTAATCCAACAGGTGCGAGTGAGACGTACATGGTTTCAGCATAATGTGAAATTTCTATAGAATCACTATCCAGACGACCGTCCATCTCTTCACGGTCTATGGTCTCACACACATAACAAATGCACTATACGATCAAATAGGTTGACGACAACGTTTGATTGAATGCACTGCATTGCGCCATGATTACGGTGAAGGACACCGGTTCAATTCCTTTGTATGGAGCCAATCAATAATTTCACGCACATCCTCTATTATTGCCCAATTATTTCCCGGGATGATTGCACAGTGCACACTGAGCGTGTTTATAGTGGTGTACGGTATTTATACGGAATCCTTATACGTATATGGGATTAGGATGGAATGTGACTTATCCGGTATCTCGGCTGTTTATAGTGGCAACCAATAGCGCTATTCTGTATCCGAGGTGGTTGAACTCTGCGTGTTCGAGGTCACCGCAATGCAATGTGGGAGGCACAAATATTTTCACAGTTTCAAATAGTTTGCCGTCGCAACGATACCGGCCTATTTTTTAACATTATTGCTACAGTACTGTACCATATTTGTAGGTGATGTGTTATTACAGTGATAACTTTGAGCTGGGAGAGTTATACAACCCTGCTCCACTTCCTTGAATAACGGTATCGTTAATCCCTGTCTGTTTATAGTGGCCGTATACGGAATGAATATACTGCAATATCCATCGATATCGAAGGATATCAGTTCCGTATAATATGTGCGGCAAATAGCGCTATTGGTCTGTTTATAGTGGCGACCAATACCGTATAAGATGTACTTATACCCTAAATACCGGATAATCTGGCTCACTATAAACAGGCTCACTGTAAAAGAGCTATTGTTATAATGTTGGATGAAATCGTGTTTAACTACCGTATTTGCTTAAGAACGGCACAATACAGATAAAGCAGGCAGATTTACTACATGTGGTACATGTATATACATGTACATATAGGGAATGTGTGTGAGTCGAGTATTACCTAATTATAATAGGGGCGTATCCAAAAATGAATTCACGCCCCTTTCAAATGTCGAGCCAAAGTGCAGGCCCTATGTGATTCAAGTTAGGGATATATGATTAGGATTTGGGTTCGGGGTTTGGGTTAGGGTGTGGGTTAGGGATTAGGAATAGGGTTAGGGTGGGTTGTGGTTAGGGGTTAGGGTTTGGGTTATTGGGATTAGGATTAGGGTTGGGGTTAGGATTTACCGTGTTGATATGGAGTTTCGAGCACACGGAGAACGAACCTATACGGGGAAATACCTTTAATTGTTACGAAATAATACGGTTACACAGTTGAGGATGGGTAACTGTGTAGACTAAAATTAAACATGATAACACCTGGTTGTATAAATGATCGTTATCATTGCCTATTATTTACTTATCAATATTATGTTTATGATTGCTTTAAGGGGGTACTACACCCCTGCTCAATTTTGTGCCTATTTTTGCATTTTTCTCAAAAATTATGGCGCATTGGGGACAAGTAAGATATGTATATTATAGGGGCAAGGACTACAACTACTGCACTGGAAATTTTATTTCAGCACAGCCAACAGTTGTGGAGTTACAGTCAAAAATGAGGGAAAACCAATATTTGATCAATAAATCAATAACTACTTGCTTTGTGTTGCTGTATTTTCAGTACAGTAGTTGTAGTCCTTGCCCCTATAATATAAATATCTTACTTGTCACCAATGTGCTATAATTTTGAGAAAATTGCAAAAATAGGCGCAAAATTGTACAGGGGTGTAGTACCCCCTTAACCAGGTACATTCGAGGATGACACAATTGTTTAATGTTCAATAGGTACCTATTTTTATCATTTTGCACGCGTCCCCGAAACATACTGCCAGCCTACACCATGCATCCATGCCAACACTGAGTTAGCCTATTAAAGAAAAAGCCAAAAATAAACCCCTAAAACACCTGAGGATTTATTTTAAAAGGGTTTAAGGGCGCGGATAGCAACGTTTGCACAATATTTTTTTCTGGGACATGAGAGCACATCAAATTGCATTCTAAATACGAGGAATGTCCTTCTGATATCAAATAATATTTTGACTTTTTGAAATGTGTGATATAATACACATTTTATGGCAAATTATTAAAAATTGATATTTTTTATTTTTCATATTTACAGTCCTCGAAGTAAAATTTATCTAATTATGTACTTAAAGTGTATGCAGCTGGGTGAAAAAGCCGACGATCGTTTGAAACTTTTGACCTTTTCGTATTGATACACATTGAAAAAAAAATGTATATCTTTAATACGAAAAGTCAAAATTTTCGAATGATCGTCGGCTTTTCCTCCCAGTTACATATACTTTAAGGGATCTGAATGAGCGTTTTGAGCGTTTCGACAGTATTTTTGTGGGACATGAGAGCACATCAGACATATCGAATTGCATTGTGAATACGAAGAATGTCTTTCTGATATCAAATAATTTTCATTTTTTGAAATTCACGACATAACACAAATTTTATGACAAATTATAAAAATTTGATATTTTTCACATTTTTTATAATATAACAGTCCTCGAAGTAAATTTTATAAATCTAATGATATATTCTTAAAGTGTATGTAGCTGGGAGGAAAAGCCGACGATCAATTGAAAATTTTGACCTTTCATATTGAAGATATGTATTTTTTTTGGTGTTTTGGTCTTCAAAACGAAAGGTCAAAATTTTCAATTGATCGTCGACTTTTCGTCCCACCTACATACACTTTAAGTATAAATCATCAGATTTATAAAGTTTACTTCGAGTACTGTTAAATATCAAAAATATCAATTTTTAATCATTTGCCATAAAATGTGTATTACTTTGCGAATTTCAAAAAAATGATATCAGAAGGACATTTTTTTCAAGTTCGCGATATAATACACATTTTATGGCAAATGATTCAAAATTGATATTTTTGCAGTCCTCGAAGTAAACTTTATATCCAATGATATGTACTGTAGCTGGGATGAAAAGCCGACGATCAATTGAAAATGTTGACCTTTCGTATTGAAGATATGGATTTTCCCCCAAATACACCAAAAACAATTAGGTCTTTTTGGCACAAAAAAATGTATATTTTCAATATGTAAGGTCAAAATTTTTAATTGATCGTCGGCTATTCATCCCAGCTACATACACTTTATATCATTAGATTTATATAGTTTACTTCGACGACTGTTATCAAAAAATTTTTAAATATTAAATTTTAATAACTTGTCATAAAATTTGTATATATCGCGAATTTCAAAAAATCAAAATGATTTGATATCAGAAAGATATTCCTCGTATTCAGAATGCAATTCGATGTCTGATGTACTCTCATGCCCCACAAAATACTGTCCAAACGCTCACACCAGAGCCCTTAATGTTTTATTCAATGATTCATTTTGATGTTTTGTTATTGGGCTATTTTGTAAAAAAAAATGCCCCGCCCTTAGAGGACACCTGAAATCCACGACTTTTAATAATAGGCTCAATTAATTAATTTAATTATTATTAATAATTATTATTCATTATTAGAGGGTACCCACGCATAGTGAAGGAGCTATACAAATTAGCAGTCACTCGCAACAACTCAACCGTGACCAGGGCCTCGAGATTCCGACACTTTGAGGTCATTCTCAGGTCAATCGTGAAGTCAACTCCTTCACAACGTCTCGGGAGTTATCCTTCCCGTTATCCTTATGAAGACGTCAGTAGCGTAGCCAGCGGGGTGTGCAGGGGGGGCAGAGTGCCCCCCCTGACAAAAAATGAAAGAAAAAAGTGCCCCTCTGACAAAAAATGAAAGAGAAAATCAGGAGGGCAAAGGAAAAGAAAAAGGGCACGGAGCCCCTTTTCTAGCAAAATTCAGGGCCAAAATAGTATAAAAGACAAAACAATTTCGCGCTGCGCGCGCACATTGTAACAATAAAGCCCCTTTTAGCCGGATAATGGGCGAAAATAGTGTAAAATACCATTTTTTTGCGTTACGCGCGCACATCATCCAAATAAGGCCTTTTCCGGGAAGCTCGTAGGTATACAGTCTCTAAGTATTGTATGATGCAACTGCAATTTTTTTTTTTCTGTGCCCCGAAATTTTATTTTGCCCCCCCCCGACCCAGAAAGCTGGCTACGACCCTGGAAGACGTGTATTATAGAGGCCTAGCATGTGACGTATCATCCCGTAAATATGGCGGACTACTCAAATGCATTCAACAAAAGCATGATTGCAATCTACCGTGACAGTTCGTCTCACACACATAACCCTGCACTACGATCAAATAAGTTGATGACAACATTTGATTGAATGGACTGCAGTCCGCCATAACTACGGTGAAGGACACTGGTTCAAATCCTTTGTTTGGAGCCAATCGATAAAATGATGCAGGGCCTCTATTACGTCAAAATATTGAGGTTAGTCTCAATTATTTTTGTGTAATAATGACTATTAAAACTTTTAATTGTATTAACCTTTCATACCATAATTTTAATAAGAGCATGAAACAATAAAATCTCACAACAACATAAAGGTTCTGTTTCGCCATAAATGATTTTTTTATTTATTATACTTTGACTTCCACAGGTATGTATGTTTAAATCATACAATATTTTTATAATCTTCAAGTGATTATAATTCAAATGTTAAAACACTATCACCATTACATTTTATAAAAACTAAGTCGGTACATTAAACCATAACAACGAATGGGGTGCATTTCTCAAAACATTTTTAAATATAAATATATCATTAAAATATTTTCAATGACATATATTTTTCATATAAAATTAGATAAATATAAAAATGGTGAAATGTCTGTTTATAACTGGTTTTTTTTCAATAAATATCACAAATATCTTCTTTTTTTGGTTAACAAATACACAACTTGTTTTGAGAAGAGATCCCATTCGTTATTTTTTATTGGAATTAACCCACAACTTTGTTAATAACTTTTATTAACATTTTGATAAACAACTGAGCCAGCAGTACAAATCAAAATGTTTTAAGTTATTAATCAAATTTGTGGGTTTTTAGGGAGCTACACAATTTCGATTCACAATCAAATTTGTTCGGGCAAGTAAAACATACTTAACATTTTGTTCTTTCAACACTCTATAATTTATTTTACAATTAAGTTTTATTTATAACGACCAGATACGTATCCGTATTGCAGTCAATAAAACGTTTTCATCATCGAACACTGGAATGTATAAATTACATAGAAAAGTTTTGAAATTGTCTTGTACTCGCACCATATAGTACTTTTTTCCATAATAAAATAACAACAAAAATCCTAATAATAAACATCTCATGCGACACATACGGAAGACCCGTCATCTTCTCTGTTTCAACAAACTAATACATTCTTAGTCTCCTACACAGCCAGTTTGGTTTTACGCTCCCTCCACACATGTTTGTGTGGAGGGAGCGTAACCAAACTGACTGCTATGGAGACTAATACATTTTTCTTTCATGTAATAACATATCGCGGTGCACTATGGGAAGACATCTTCACTCATTACCCAGAGACCAAAGTTCATCAATATAATTATAAGGCACTTACGGAGGAGTACGCACGTTGCATATACCCAAATTGAACGTGGTACGAGACTATTTTTGGTCAACTATGAACAATGTATGAACAGATTGTGTTTTGTAAATACCTTAAATGGAAATATAATTTTATGCTACATTTTGAGATTTTAAGTATAGAATCTTTATATCGTTTTTCGACCGCTGTAAGATGCACAGTGACTGACACTCATTGTGAAATCATTCTTATAAATGAACAAATAAATCAAGTTTTTTTAGTATGTACAACTGAAAATGTTTTATATACAACAAAAATCAAAATAAACTTATAAACAATACGCGCGTTAATAAGAAACTTATATCTATCATTACAGTTCAAAGCAAAGAAAAGAGTTCGCCGTTAGCTCAGGAGGTTTCAACTCACTGCTCGATTCTTTACACACAAAAAAAGCTAAAACTACTTAAATATATGCAGCATTTAAACGGTATAAATCTCGGAGAAGAACACTTCTAAAATTATTCTCCATCAACCCATTCACTCACCACGCATGCGCATGGCTCCAAAATGCAGGTATGCAATAACTAGTGCATGAAATGCTGGCTTCAGAAATACATGTACACCATGTACTTGCTTTTCCACGAACCCATGCATTAAAGCAAAGTTAGTACACACCCCACAAAAATTGCACATCTATTTTCAAATCAACTTAAATCGAGCAGTGGAGTTTCTCCAGAAACAATTACATGTAATATATGTAATTTCTGTTAATAAAATTAATTATAAGCATTAATTCTGAAGAAACAAAATAAGTTATGTACCACACTTAACTTTCGAATTTGCAATAAGAATTTCTAATGCACAAAGCAGAAAGACATGAGATATTGTAAATGTGGTAGCATTGATAACTATTCATTTAACAATTTTCTTCATTAGGCAAGCTTTACAACCCATGACAAATACGTACTATGTTCAGCCTCTTCAAAATGTTTTTGATTTATGCAGCTCGCCAAAACTTGCGCTAAATTATCATCAAATATATATCTTATAATCATAGTTTTAAAAAAAAAAGAGAAGACACAAAAAATCTACAATAATGTACAATTGCAAAAACTGACCCACTCATGGACAAACATCGACGATCGCTAATGCCCATGACTTTCAAGCAGCACCTTTTTATTCAAAACAAATTAATAAACAAACAAAACAATCGTGTAACACTTTTCTTTGCAGTGGGTTGACCTGACCTGACCTGATTGAACAGGATATGACGTCAAGATACAGATTCCCACAATGCTTTGCACATTTGCCCTTCGTATACTTGCACGATAGGGGAGCATGGTGGATGTTACTTGCAAGAGCCTCATCATTACTATAAAATTGTTTACTGTACAAACACACACATACAAATGGTTAGAAACCAAAAAGTTCTTCTTTCTAACAGTTTATGGGTAACAGTTTGTGAAATCTCCTGTCAGTGCTGACAGCAATGTACTGTCAGGGACTGTTCCGAATCCACTTGATGTTGCTGACGAGTTGACGGTACATGGAGGTGGTGCGAGTGGATTGATCAGGTACATGTCCAGTTCATCGCGACAATTGAGATCTCCGAGGAGATCATCACTAAGAGAAGACAAGAACATCATGTCTTCTGAGCTCAGTTCATTTACATTGTCTGTTGTTGGGTTCATGTTCATGTCTGACTGCATTTGCTGCTGTTGGTGATGCTGCAAGAAAGCTTCTGACTGTCTTTGGAGTGTTTGTTCAAATTGTGTGGGTTGGGGTTTCATTGGTACATGTTGCTGCTGTGAGGATACTTGTGTAAGAGCCGCAGACAGAAGTCCACCGAATGAGGTACTGCGATTCTCATTAGTATTGTTCGTGCGTTGGTTCAATTGTGTAGTATTATTAAACGAGGATAGTGTTCTGAGGGACATACTGGCTGTCAATGTGGGTTCTGATTTGATTATTTTTGTACCCATAGTATAACAGTCAGGTTGGTCTGCTCTGACAGGAGATACGGGGGATATTGTTTGGGAGTGTACTGGATAAGCAGCCATATTTACTGGTTTCATGTCCATGTCCGTTGGATCTGGAAATTGGAAGAAGTTCTCTTCCACCATCTCCAATGGACTCATCTCTGGTGTAAGAAGTCCAAAAGATGTTACACTGCTTTCAATCGGTCTTGAAGTGTAACTCGGTGGTTGTGACATGTTTAAATCACACATTGTAGTGATGGGTGGTAACCTGAATTTAGATTCGCTGATGGATGATGAAGTCGTGAATGACGTCAATGTACTGGATTCCACGTTGTCCAGCGGTGTTGGCGAGGTACGCGGGGACACTTCTGGAGTCTGAAGTGAGCTTGCTGCTAGCATGGGCCTTGGGGAAGAGGACATGGTAGGTGGAGTTTCTGGAGATCCGCTGGAAGTTGAAGTGGCTGGAGAGCAGACAGACGTAGACTGGTTTGGAGAGCGTTTGAAGGCTCGTTTGGGACCCTTACGTCGGCGAGGTCGATATTTGTAGTCGGGATGGTCTGCCATGTGCTTCACACGCAGGCGTTCAGCTTCTTCAATGAAAGGGCGTTTTTCATGAAGTCCAAGGCTCCTCCATGCTTTACCTGGAATGATACAAAAACAAAGAAGACGATCAATCAAATGCAAATCCATATCGGTATTTCAAGAAATAAAGTAACGAATATTTCATTAAAAGTTACCAATAAATAGCATAAAAATAGCTTTGCAATTACAAACAGCAACTGGGAAGCAGCATGTTGCTTTTAAAACAGCGCCGCGAGCGGTCACATAAAACTTATAAACTATATTGAAAAGGTCTCTCTTGATGAGCTGTCATCGACAAGCATTTATGACGTCATGTGTTTTGAAACGTTACAGGTGGGTTGCCCTAAACAGTGAAGCTGCTTGCTGTCATATGCCATTAGCTTTGAATCAAGTCTAGTTTCGCATTCTACAAACAGAGCTTCTAATGTTTCAGAAACCTAAATCCAAGATTTGTACAAAGTCTAGTTCTCTAACAGTACCGTGTGTACGTTCACTGGTAAACAGGTAATTTGAGAGTATTAGTACAAAAACAGTCCCTTCGGGGCACACAAACTGAACCTCTCGATTGCAATGAATTATGTCATGCGCCCAGGGACGTTGCCCGATGAGGACAGCCCGTTACCTGTGCAATAGGAGTGCATGATGCTAATTGGTGGACTGTTTGATCCCCCGCTGTTAAGCCATAGGTAAAAGGGACTAAACCGGCTGTCAAAAACAGCTGATTGAATTTACAGTCTAAATCCAGGTACCGTTGCTAACGAGATACGAAACTATAGCTGTTTGCATGGTTTATGGCGAAACGCACTGACCTTGCACTTGACTTTATTAAACCTGTACAAGTGCAGTATATCATGGACATAAAAGCCTGGAATATGTACATGTACAGTATGATTTTTAAATAATTTCAGAGTGCAGGAGTGAATGACCACAAATCATGATAGTAATGTTACATGTTGGATCAGGAAAGTTTCAACTTTCAATAGTGATTGCCTGTGAATGGTTGTGCCACCATTGCAACCTCGTAGCCCCTATATAAACTTGACTTTGCCTGGGAATGGTTGTGTTTGCCATTGCAAACCATAAATACTACAAAAACTTGACTTAATATTAAAGTGCGCGAATGACACTATTGCGAAATTTCAAAAGTGAATGTCCTATGTCTGTTTCCTCAGTAGCCATGCACATTTTGGACGATCCCCAGGTAAAATTACATGAACCCTTGCCAAGTAACTTCACCGGCTTGTTTGTTCCCCTCAACTCAAGTTTGACTGACAAGTCACAAACTCGGCATTGGTAAACCACAAGTAAAGAAGCTACCCTGGATGGATAGGGAGTTGCTTGGCCGCAAGATAAAAAGTTATATTTATCGACGAATAATTGATGTTTCTTCATCTCATCTTGTGCCAACTCAATATATATGCACAATTCTTATCAAAATTTGGAAAGATTCACTGCTATCACGAATTATATGTAAAACCATTTTCAGGTCATTACTTCTCTTTAAAACGACAATCCTTGCCATTTGATACTAAAAACTTATCACAGTATCATAGGTTGAATATAGAAAGGTCATCTGAATAAACTTCGGTTTGACACCTGAGTTTTACAGGTTGTAGTCAGATATCCAACATATTCAACAAACAGAAAAGGACTAGCCAACTTTTCAAAATTTCAATGGATCCAAAAATTGAAAAGAAACATCATCAGTGAGCAACTAAATTATCGACTACTTTCCCCATCATCAATATATTTCTCTCACAAGCTTATTATGGACCTGGCACAAAAATAGACCTCTTTTATTAACCATAATAATAACAAATAAAGCAATTTTCATGGGTGACTCATTCTCTTCATTGTGATTGGCTGAAAGTTGCCCGTTGTATATCTGTCTTTTATGTAGTTACGGTGCACTAAGTATATTGTCAATAGCACCGTTAAAATCTACTTTTGGTAAATCGGTACAATGGTAACAAAGACCCATACCCGTGTCGCATTAGCATATGAAAAGTTTGCGTGAAACCCCTGGTATTATTGGCAATAACATGTTTTTCAACTCCAGTGCAGTGTCTAGTGAGAACGCGCGAATGGGTCATGGTTGTTTAACTTGTTTGTCACAACTTGCCTGGGTTATTTGCTTTACCTGAGATACAAAACCACTCTAGTTTGCCAATCGAATCTAAATCATTCAAGCAGAAAGTTTCTGGAGTGAGTGTGCTAGCAAGAATTATTGTGACAGATGGGTTGCGAAATTTTAGCCGCGAAAAAAAGGCGTTGGAAACATCGAAGACCAAGGACTATCGACTGTTTTTTCATAGAAAGACACATTCATTTGGCATTGTACCAGTGTTAGTACTAGTACCAAATTGCACTTTTCAATATTAAACACAGATTTACATCCCTAGTTAAAACTAAGTATGCATGATTTGACTGATGAGTAGAACTGAAAATCTTTCCCAACAGATAGAAATCCTTTATCAGAGGATCTATATTCTACCAAGTGTCATCTTCAGAGTGTCAACTATACTTCAGAGTGTCAACTATAAATTCGTTTGATTTCCTCTAAAATTATGACATATTCCTTCCTACGTACGCTGTTCCAAAATTTGCTTTCAAATTTCAATACCCGAAATAACTGAATAAAATAATAATAGTTTGGTGAACCACAGGTACACCCTACAGTAGAATACTTTGCTTCAGTGTATGTTACTATACTTACTGACTGACCTTTTGCTCTTTGTTAAGGAAACAGACCCCTACTTTTACCAACAATTAGGCTTACAACTTTAAGTAGAAAAGTTGCTCTAACCCTGTTTACATTTTCCACATTTCCACAAAACAAAAAATATCTTCCAATACTTTTAACACCTCGTATCAAAATATTTTAATTGTATAAAATGTTCGGTATCGGTGCTGGAAATATCGTGACAAGACAACTGTTTTCCTGTTAAAATCCTAGCGCAAATAATGTGTAATATCGATTGAAAATCAGAATCGACTACACCACTTGAAAAGGGCAAGAATTGAAGGTCATAGGCAATTAAATTGCTAGTATTGACTTTACTTTTATAGCATGGTATATTGGAGATAGTGCAGAAGGCATGTAAATCTAGTCCTTAGGTGAAGGTTGTGAAACATGACATAAACAACAATCCGTTTTCCGCATAAACGGTTGTGCAAATATTTACCGAGGTATTACAAACTCTCCAAGACCTTCACGAACCCACGAGTTGCATAGATGTGACACCATCGGAACTATCCGAACATTTAATTGCATGATTTCAGCATTATACCAGCGCTGACAATTTTATCATTTTATGTAATATAATTTTCCACTACTAAAGTAGCATTAAAATGTGAAACTGAACAAAAAACCCGACTCGAATATCAACTTATTATCATATTTAGAATATCCATAGGTCGCGAGCACTTTCAAAGTGTCATGACATTAATAGTTATAATTCCCCACACAGATTTTACCGCCCGCCCCCATTTTATATCATCATAATCAGCGTTACATATCATACCAAGCCCACATGTATTCCTCACTCAGAACTAATGTCCTATATAAGCCCCTCTGCCACCTATATCTACAGCATGCTTGTCAAAATGACTATTAATAATATGAGTCATTGCGGAAGCCTCAACTGCTCTTCTCTATCTTATTCCCTATAACCTATGTTCAACATCACTATCAACTAGTGCGAATAATCTAACCCACATGACCCGGCACGGATATGCATGTGGAGCTATAAAGGTGAAGTTGCTGTTGCCTCATATTTAAGCTCATATTTCATTGCACTGAGCCATCTACTACCTCATCCATCTCGTCAACCATGCCAACAACTTTCAATTTGATGGCAATTGAACTAACATTACATGTGCTGCCAAAAATATTGTGAAATATTGAATTAAAGGCCATATTTGTCTCTGAAAAGGTCACTTTTTTTATTAAAATTTGCACATTATTTATGGTCAAGAATTTTAAAAATGATATTGAACCTCTATATCAAATATTACATTTGCGCAAGATTTAATACCGTCAAAATATTAAAGAATTAATAAACAATGATTCCAGTTCTGGCATGCCTGTTGGTCTTAATGCCAAGGTAAGCAAACCCTCATTATTGGACCCAAGTCAAGTCACATCAATAAAAGAGACTACTATCCAGTTCAGTTTACCGCGAAAAACGTGGATATATGCTGGAAAGCAAACATATAAATCTGCTGCAGCAATATGCTATCAGAACCTATGCGTGAAATGTGCTCAGGTCGTTCGCATTTGCTTTTTATTGGCATTAGCTATCGAACATTGAACCTAATTTAATATTACCCGGGGCCCTAGATATGTACAGGGAGAACTTTAGCACGCACACATCATGCATCGCTGCGCCCCCAGCTGATTGCACGCAAAGCTATTATGACAGATTTCAATGTTTGTGTCAGTATATTTCAACATAGAAACATATGATTTCCTTGAAAGAACTAAATACATTTAACTAAGCACGAAATACCATTGTGTTGTTATTCAATAACATGCAGTGCGCTCTTAAAGAAAAATACATTGTTTTGTTACACCAAAAGCAAGTAGAGAGAGAGTGAGAGAGCGAAAACAGCTGATCGAGAGGTGTGCATGTACAGCAAACCAGTTGCCATGGAAAGCTAGCACAGCTCTCTATTGGTTCTTGCGCAATTTGTACAGCAATGTAACTTTAAGCAATGCTTAATAAGTGGTAATAAATTGTGTTTCTAAAAGATTTGAACAACAACAAATGAATCAAATTACATATACAAAACTGAATATTGAATTTCACCATGTCACAACTGCAAGTGATCATATACGGTTACTTCCAAAATTTAATTTAAAAACAAACAAGTGCACGTGAAAAATAAACTGCAAAGAAAATGTTAAGATACTTACCAAGCATTTTGCTGAGATCTGCATTGTGTAAATCAGGATTTTGATCTGCAAGACGTTTCCTTTCGTCTTTTGCCCAGACCATAAAGGCATTCATTGGTCTGCGTATTCTTGCCTCCTTCTTTCTACCATTGGTACCATCAACTTCAGCAGTGGGGCATTGGTCTTCCAACCACTTGCATTGCAAGTTCCCTTGCATCATAGAGTTGAATGTGTTCATCCCAGGTACAATTCCATGACCACTTGGTATAGTATTATTCCTAGGTAACTCCTGTCGGAGTAGCATCTCAGATACAGTCCGCATGTTTGGTTGCTTGTTCAGTAGAGATAATATTTTTCACTAGTTATCAGCTCAAAGTTATGTTTCAAAATGTGATGAATTAAGATCGCCGTCCGTAATTATAGGTTGGTGGTGGCCACCGAACTTTTAACATTTCGCGGTAGCCATGCATGCGTAAGATCAGCTGTGAACTACCTATCTATCAGCTGTTTCTAGCTTGCCATTGACACGATAGATGTGACACAACGGCCCTGTTGTTGGAGCGACTCCACCAATCAGATCGTCGCTTAGCAAAGTCCCGCCCAGCTGACGTAATGCTTCTTGGGTCACGTACAGAGTTGTTTATCATCGGGGCAACCCTCTATTGCTGCACTGAAAATACACTAAGCACATTATGTCAGTGCTGCTGCATTATAGATTTACAAGCCGTGTCACATAATATGTCATTGAAACGTTACGCCCACATTTTGCTGAAAAACAACGATCATGTAGTACGCCATCAATGATTAATAATAACAAAATAATTTTGCATTTGACAAGCGTAGTGGTGGCGTAAACTCCATTAAAGAGACGATAAAATCATTGTGTGCATAAAACAAAACGAAAATGCAGCTCTGAGCTCTGTACAGTGTTGTTTGCACTGAATATCGTTCAGTAAAAAAACTACGTATTAAAAAGTCACCATAGGAACATATACCAGAAATTAACTGATCCCAAGAAATTCCGGTGTAATTATATTACTGACGTTTGTCTTCATGAAGGCATTTTTGCATCGTTCTGCAAATGGGTGAAGTTCTGAGAACATTGGTATGTCGTATTGATTCATGAACCTAACCCAATTCAACGTGCAGTACTAAGTGCCTGTCCGAAGATAATAGTCGTTCAGTTAATGACGCCTCAAATTCTTCGTCATAGTATGAATGTTATTTTGGTATTAATGCGTATTTTAATAATAATAATAATAATAATAATAATAATAATAATAATAATAATAATAATAATAATAATAATAATAATAACCACAGGTGGGTTTATTTTGGTATTTTATGGTGTGTTATTTCATGGTATTCTTTTTATGGTATGCAATTGTTTTGTAATGTATTTCTAATGTGACAAACTGGAAAAAAGTGTTGATCACTGAGCTTTCTAAGGCAAAACAAGTTCTAATAAATACATATAAATAAATAAATAAATAAATAAATATTATTTATAGGTTAAATAAATAAATAAAAACATTTTTGATGGGATATGTATGCAATTGCTCAATAACAAAACGATTGCTCTAAATTCATATATGAAAACTTACGTACTATTTGGCGCAAGCGGTACAGTGTACTGTACTAGTACTCTGTATGCAACTCTGTGGAACCGATATAGATGCATAGATGCAAAGCCCAGTGCATTAATGAAACAAGACCAGTCTCATATTTCAAAATACTTAATATTAAACATGAAAAAGCGCCAGAAATCATTATTCATAAGTTACGCGTTACATCATAATTTTGTCATTGTCACCTCTGATCCTACTCAACTACAATCATCATCACACCATTCTATTACCAGCATCGCGCCATATACCAGAAGTCGACAAAGGTGAAATTTTATAACCAGTAACCCCTTTAAATACACCTCAAAACCCTGTGAGAGCACCAAGAAAATTGAAATGATATGCTGTAAATCATCCGTAGTTAAATATAACTTTATCTTCTGCGGTTGAAGTTCCCAGGTACTTCATTTATACTTAACACTTGCATCTCGATATAAACATGAACTGTTAGCGATGAGCAAATAATTTGGTGGTGCTGTCCCTGGGTGCCAGACCAGTACCAATACCGCATAGCGAACGAGCTGGTTGCAACAAATAAGATTGAAAAGTGAAGGGAAAAAGTATGAAAAAAATTTATATATCTTCAATACGAAATGTCAAAATTTTCAAATGATGGTCGGTTTTTCCTCCCAGCTACATACACTTTAAGTACATATCATTAGATTTATAAAGTTTAATTCGAGAACTGTTAAATGTCAAAAAAAATATCAATTTTTAATAATTTGCAATGATATTTGTATTGTATTGTGAATTTTTTTTTTATAATCAAAATTATTTGATATCAGGACATTCCTCGTATTCATAATGAAATTTGGTGTGTCTGATGTGCTCGGTCTCACAAAAATACTGTGCAAACGTCTCTATCCGATCCCTTGAGACAGAATTTAAAAAAGACTAGTTGCGTCTGACGTCACTGCCAATCAAACTCGCCACGACCCTTTATTGGTTAGTAGCGCGTAAAAGGAAGTTTGATTCATATATAGTCAGAGCCGATTGGATACAAGGAATCGCAGAAATGGAGTTATGTGGGTACTATTACAAGGCAAAAGGCAACTTTTTTATAGGCATTGTTAACATGGTGCCGTCATGAAAGAAAGTTTCTTATAGTTTGAAAAAGTTTAACAAACTACCCTAACAATTTGTTCTTGTCCAAGCAACTCGTTGATAACAAGTATGCTTGTATACGAATTTTTACGGTAGTGACATTGATGCACTATGCAATTTTGATATAAAATTGGACGGATTGAGTGTGATACCTGAATTTATCGGTCGAGCTAGAGTTTTCAAATATCATGCGAGACGAAGTCGAGCGTGATATTTGAAAACTCTAGCGAGACTGATAAATTCAGGTATCATGCGAAATTATCCGTCCAATTTTATCATTATTATGTCTTCAGAATCTTTTTTTGGTCAAAAACATGATTTTTAGTAAAAAAACATGATTTTTGGTCAAAAATGCAACTCTTGGTCAAAAATGATTTTTGACATGATTTTTAGTCAATTAAGGTGATTTTTGGTCAAAAATGTGATTTTTGGTCAAAAATGTGATTTTTGGTCAAAAATGTGATTTTTGGTCAAAAATGTATTTTTTGGTCAAAAATGTGATTTTTGGTCAAAAATGTATTTTTGGTCAAAAATGTATTTTTTGGTCAAAATGTGATTTTGGGTCATGGCTTGTCACATTTACAAGAAAAAATCACACCAAAAGAGACTTTTACACATGAAGTATATGAACTATGCACTCTTATGAAGAGGCTACAGATATGAAAAAACCCTGTAGCTCCAGGTGACCGATACACAAATTTATCAGACAGCAAGGTTATGTACAAAGGTATAGGATGCAAGATTCTGAAGACATAATAATGTTTTATATTGGCTGTTGATATTGGCCCATGTACAGAAAGTAGGTACACACCAGTGCTCGGATCCAGACCTTTTTTTTTTCTAACCATGATTGCTGTAAATCAGGCTTATCAACGGTGTTCAAAAATGAGCCAAAAATAGTTATTCTCACTTAAAAAATTATAAATCCTAAACAAATTGAGAGGATTTTTTTTTAAATTCCGCGATTTTTAAGCCTACATATTTGGGTTGTATTTCGTAGCTTTTTTTCCTTAAAAAAATAACATTGAAATTCCAGTGTTTGCAGAACTGTGTGACTGTCTAAAGGCAGATGGCAATAGATAGAGCTACCGGTAACATACCAGACAGTTAAATAGCGGATAAATCATGATGCTTTTATTAATGTTAGCAGTTTAGTGTAATTGGATATTTCTTAATCTCTGAAATTTGACGCATAATAATTTTATAGGCCTATAAAATGTGTGATTATGATGTTCAGATAAAGTACAACATTGGGCTATTCCAGAAAATAGATGCACACCCCGTATAGAGAAGTTCGGATTTCTGGACTTTTTGTCCAATCGTGATTGTTGGAAATCCAGACTTTTAAAGTGTCCAAAGGCAAAATAATCCGGCAGAAAAATAGTTCAAAATCAGAAATCCTCAATTTGAGAGCTCATTTTGGACATTTCCGTGATTTTTCCTTCATTTAATTGGATTTACAAGTTTTTTCAAATTGAGAACTGGAATTCCAGTCGTTTTCAGAAAACAGACTTGGAAATCCGGACATTTCTTTGATTGAAAATTTACTCCTATATAGGGGTGTGCACTTATTTTCTGGAATAGCCCATTCTGAAGATAGGTATCTGTTCAAAGCGGGCTATTCGCGTTTAAATCCATACACCCCCTAGAAGACAGCCTCCCACACAGTAAAATTGAATGGGCTACCTGAATGGTGACTCCATTTTGATATTTACACCCTTTTGTGGGAGATCAAGGTGATGTTTTGAGGGTGTATTAGATTTCAACTGGAATGGTACAATTTGGGCGTTTCATTTATATATAAGATGGTGTTTTAACCATTATATCCATGGAATTCAACATAACTGTCAAATGGTTTTAATATAACCGTAACCATGGTAACTGAGGATGAATTTGAAATTCGCTTTCCATTCAAGTATCTTTGGTTATACGGACCGCAAAAGAATTAAGCTACCTGTTATATCCTAAACAAAGACAAAATGTCAAAATTAAAACAAGTGCCTGCATCATTTAGTTCTGATTTAAAAGTTCATTTGTTGAACTCGGTTGATAATGGTGATCCAAAAACCCAAGGAACGAACAAAATCAAATGTTGCATTTTATTTTATGTTCTAATCAATGGAAAGCACGCCGTTAAGTTATAGGAGTAAATACTAATAAAAGTACATTCCAACATTATGGTAGAATCTGGTATCATCTTTACACGATACACTGTAAAAAGTATTTTACTTAACACTGAATAAAAAGGTCACAGCTCAACAGTTGAGTAAAAAAGTACTTAACATTGCATTGAGCTCATATAGGTCACAACTCAACAAATGAGTAAAACATTACTCAATGTTGAGTAATATATTACTCATTTGTTGAGTTGTGACCTAATATGAGCTCAATGTTGAGTAATTTTTTACTCAACTGTTGAGCTGTGACCTTTTTACTCAGTGTTGAGTGAAATATTTTTAGAGTGTATCATCTTTACACGATATAGGCCTATATGATGATAACTATTTTTATAGTAAAAATTTACTCAATGTTGAGTAATATTTTACTCATTTGTTGAGTTGTGACCTAATATGAGCTCATTGTTGAGTAATTTTTTACTCAACTGTTGAGCTGTGACCTTTTTACTCAGTGTAGAGTGAAATATTTTTAGAGTGTATCATCTTTACACGATATAGGCCTATATGATGATAACTATTTTCAAAACTATAGCCAGATTTATAGTTCATCATTAAGGAAAATGCACCTGTGATATCGAGATCTAAAAATGTAGTTAACTGTATAATTTTGTTATTACTTCAGCTTTTAATCATGATTACCTTTTAGCATCCATCATGCCAGGATAATAAACAGTGGAATCACTTCCTGAATTTGAAAATAGTTATCATGAGTTTGTTGGTAGTGATATTATCTCATACGCCAGCAATCTGCAGCTGCGCCCTGGTTTGAAACACCCTAATCTATGCACTTCAAAATAAGTTATAGAGCTGAAGTTGTGAAAAGGTTGCAAGGCTACAATATTATACTATTATAGCATAAACAAGAATATGTTCGTTTTTTATAAGCTATACCCTTAAGGGCTGGGGTATGAACGTTTGGACAGTATTTATTGTGGGACATTAGAGCACATCAGACATATCGAATTGCATTCTGAATACGAAGAATGTCATTCTGATATCAAATAATTTTGATTTTTGAAATTCGCAATTTAACGCGGCTGTGTACTCTAGCCATTGTTTCTTTCTCAAAATTGAGTTTTTATGATATGTTTGTACCTTGTTATGTTTTTTATAAATACAAGGAATGAAAATCCAGATTTGTAAACTCCAACTGCAATATTTTAAGGATTTTATTTCACTATTCCACTCGTGTTTGAAATTGAAAAGGAAAGCAAATCTTTGTTGTACCAGCAAGGTACACGCGCGCAACAACTCATCGCGTTGCATATCGCGCAATTTGTTAACGCACAAATACGCGACGCATACGCGACGCTTATCTGCATGCGCGGCGCATCTTATGGAAACACCACGGAAGCACTGATTTCACAAAAACCTAGAGGTCAAATGGCTCCGTTTTAGCTGATAAAATTGGGTTTTTTCAAGTTCTTTCCCCCGATTTAAATTTCAAGTTATGAATGGATTTCGCTCAAACTTCTCAAGGGGCTGTGGATTTACCCGATGTTCACGTAATATAAGTTTCAAAAACGAAAACTGTCGCATTCTCCTGTGAGATTCGATGAAAGTGCAAAATGTGACCACTTTAAACTTCAACGGCCATTATTTCAATGTTCATTTTCTCGGTAAAATGACGATTTAGGTACACGATAACTCAATAAATACAGCATCTATAGGTAAGCAAATACGATCATCGTAAAAAGCATGATCGACTCAAGAAACGGTTTTCTCATTTTTTTATATTTTGGTCTATTTCCGATTTTGGCCATCATTTTGTGCAAATAGGCGTTTTTGAATTTTAAAAAGTTCATTTTGATGCCTTATATGGTCAATATCTCAAAAAATAAGGCCAATATCAAAAAAATAAAAAACCGTTTTTGGAATGGAGCCTCAAGATTGAGCTAAAAACAAAATAAAATATTTTGGAAAGAGTGTTTTTTGTTATGATGTACCTAACAAATATTGCCAAAAACTCACTTTTTGTGATTTTCTTCAAAATTGTTGTTTTTACCCCAAATCTGTATTTATATTAAGATTTATTGATGTCTTGCCTTCATAAAATGAATACTTTTATATGTTTTGCGCGAATAATTACAAAGTTATTGCACTTTTACTACATGCATGTCTGAGAGTACACAGCCACCTTAATACACATTTTATGGCAAATCATTAACAATTGATATTTTTGATATTTAACAGTACTTGAAGTAAACTTTATAAATCTGATGATTTATACTTAAAGTGTATGTAGGTGGGATAAAAGGCCGACGATCAATTGAAAATTCTGACCTTTCGTATTGAAGATATGGATTTTTTTTCCCAAAACGCCAAAAAAAATTAGGTCTTTTGGGAAAAAATCCATATCTTCAATATGAAAGGTCAAAATTTTCAATTGACCGTCGGCTTTTCCTCCCTGCTACATACACTTTAAGAATATGTCATTAGATTTATATAATTTACTTCGAGGACTGTTATATATCAAAAATTTGAAAAATATCAAATTTTTATAATTTGTCATAAAATTTGTATTATATTGTGATTTTCAAAAAATGAAAATTATTTGATATCAGAAAGACATGCTTCGTATTCAGAATGCAATTCGATAGGTCTGAGGTGCTCTCATGTCCCACAAAAAATACTGTCGAAACACAATAAACGCTCATTTTAGATCCCTTAAAGGAAGGTGACCTGATATATTTGGAAAATGGAATTCTTTAATTAAAACGTGAAACACAAAATTTTCCCTTTCTTATTCATGCAAAAAGATCATGTAAATGTTTCTTGTATTGGGACTAATTCCTTATGGAATTACTGACATTTATACAGCGTTTCATGTTACAGTGTTTTTATTAATGATATTCATTTAATAAATTGATATCAAATGAGAGATCCTATTTTTCTCATTGACACATTGAAAGAAATTAGGGGTTCCAAATCGGTGTATTTCCGCAAATACATCATCAGAAAACTGTCGAATTAGTCTCAAACTTGGGAAACCACAGTTAAGACTAATTCAACAGTTTTTTGATGTTTTCTTCGGAAATATACCGATTTGGAACACCTAATTTCAATAATGTATAAATTTCACAAATATGCGCTTTCACCTGAGTGATATCATAATCAGCATTTTGATGAGGTAAAGTGAAGGGATGAGGGTGTCAATCAGGTTACCCACCTTTAAGGCGGGACAGGTGTAATTGACACTTTTTTGTGTGGAAAGATCATAGAAACTCTTTACATTATTCATTGTAACAGGTATAGAATTAAATGTAGAAAAACCGGTTCAATTCAAATTTTATGCATATTAATTAGCTAATTTGCATATTTAATTAGCGAATATTAGCCGTTTTTTGAAAAAATGTAGCTCCACTATACAATGTCCTATTAAGACACTTGAGGTGTCAAAATAAAGCTCTTGCAAAGATCTTATGCATGAGCCTATTTCCAGTAACATCAGGGTGGGTAGGAGGTGTAAAATGACATTTTGCTTGTACCAATTTTGGCATAGTTGGTCATCTGATTTTATCAATATCCAGGAAATATTTTAAAGTAGGTTCTTGCACCAGATAATGGTTTAAAGAACATAACTGCCAACTTTCAGGTCTATCGGGGGTATACTTTTGGAGCTGCATTTTTTCAAATGTCGATTTTTGGTGAAAAAATGAAATGCGTGAAAAGCTCATGGCAACGGGTTCGTAAATAAAGAAAATAATAAGATTCTTGTTGTATTTAGCATGCTTTTTACACAATTTGCATCATTTTTCCGGATTTTTTTTTATGTTATGAAAACTACATACATTAATGTGTGTAAAAATGACAAAAACTAATTTTTGGCGAAATGATGATTTTGGCCTATCTAATTACACCTGTCCCACCTTAAAGGTTAAATCAAGTTCAGTAAAGTTACGAAATTGTATCCACCTCTCTCGTAGGGTAATGGCTCGATGAGACATGAGATAATTTGTTGCACCAGGGCTGCACCTCATCTTTGATAGGAAACATAGGTGATTCACGTCTGATTGATCAGGTTTTATTGAAATCACACTCGTATTTAAGTAAGAACACAGTAAAATCTGCTTTGTGAAGGCACTTCTACGATCATCGGCTGTTGGCTGTATTAATGAATGTCAGAACATCTTGTTTGTGAATTCTATACCTAGCATTATAATACTACGGGGAGAGAAGAAACATATGACAGAGAGAGAGAGGAAAGAAAGAAAGAAAGAAAGAAAGAAAGAAAGAAAGAAAGAAAGAAAGAAAGAAAGAAAGAAAGAAAGAAAGAAAGAAAGAAAGAAAGAAAGAAAGAAAGAAAGAAAGAAAGAAAGAAAGAAAGAAAGAAAGAAAGAAAAAGAAAGGAAGGAAGGAAGGAAGGAAGGAAGGAAGAAAGAAAGAAAGAAAGAAAGAAAGAAAGAAAGAAAAAAAGAATTAAAGAAAGAAAGAATGAATTAAAGAAAGAAAGAAAGAAAGAAAGAAAGAAGAAAGAAAGAAAGAAAGAAAGAAAGAAAGAAAGAAAGAAAGAAAGAAAGAAAGAAAGAAAGAAAGAAAGAAAGAAAGAAAGAAAGAAAGAAAGAAAGAAAGAAAAAGAAAGAAAGAAAGAAAGAAAGAAAAGAAGAAAGAAAGAAAGAAAGAAAGAAAGAAAGAAAGAAAGAAAGAAAGAAAGAAAGAAAGAAAGAAAGAAAGAAAGAAAGAAAGAAAAAGAAAGAAAGAAAGAAAGAAAGAAAGAAAGAAAGAAAGAAAGAAAGAAAGAAAGAAAGAAAGAAAAAAAAAGAAAGAAAGAAATACTCTGCGTTGGTCAATGATGATTGATAGGCCTACTCTTCTCACTTCTCTTCTATGATGATGTATCTTCTCATCAAGACTTACTCAGAAAGCACTAAATGTTAAAACACTGCAGGAGAGCAATTTCACAAGAACCCTTACTAACTAAGTGTTCCTTCACCTTTTCATCATTTTTCTCTATTCAACATGGAAAGGCTTTATTTTCAGGATCTGTGCTTATGGGTGCTTATACAAAAATGTACATACAATATACACATAATTGGTGGGAATTAAGTCAGATTACAAGCTTTTTTTTTTCATTATATTCATTTTGGTGTAAGACATTCTAAACTCTTTTATTATTATTTATTAAAAAAGCTTTGTTCCATCTAATTGTCTCCTCGCATATAGTCTCCTCTGAAGTTGGTCATTTCTTTGAAAAAAATAAAGGCGTACTTTTGGTACAAATAGAAAAATAAAATAATACTATACTACATGTACTGATAATATTGAATTGGTATGGCTGTGGCGAAATTACCGTACTATTTTTATTTCTTTAAGGGGGTACCCCTTTACGCCCCTACTACGGCCAATTTTGTGCCTATTTTTGCATTTTCCTCAAAAATTATAGCGCTTTGGTGACAAGTAAAATATGTATGTTATAGGGGCAAGGACTATAACTACTGCACTGAAAATTCAGCAACTCAAGGCAAGTAGTTATTGATTTATTGATCAAATAGTGGTTTTCCTCATTTTTGACTGTAACTCCACAACTGTTGTCTGTGCTGAAATAAAATTGTCAGTGTAGTGTAGTCCTTGCCCTATAATTTACATATCTTACTTGTCATCAATGCGCTATAACTTTTGAGAAAAATGCAAAAATAGGCACAAAATTGTGCAGGGGTGTAGTACCCCCTTAATATAATTTAGTAATAAAATAATAAAAATGGGTAACAATTTCAAACTATGCTTCCGTACTTCACGATACCCGACCTTGTTTATATTTTCCATCTAACAGATCTAGCAAACATTACTCCTTACACATGTTAAATTAAAGATTAATTTCTCCAAAATAATATTTACTTTTCTCTCTCTCTTTCCACGTGCCAGCGATTATAGTAGATTAAAAGGTTGCGAATCTTTGAACCTTTCAGCCGCTATATAAACATCTCAAAAAAAGTAACTAACCCCCCTTAAATAATGGCCATTATTCAAAAAGGTGCTATTGTATTGAAAATCTGTAAAATGAGTTGGAAGCAGAATTTATTTCTGCGCATTTTGACACCTCATTTGATACGATAGCCCATAAAACAATAAAACACCGGTCAATTTAATGTAGTGAGGTCCAGATTTGAAAGTTGCACTTACATACAAATTTTACAATACAAAAACACTCAGATATCATATCATACAGATTTCCTTCCATTACACTGAATGCAAAATCAATAGAATTTACTGCAACTTTCAAATCTTGGGCTACATTGATTTAAATGTACGCTGTGACGTCAATATTTAGTCAATTGCTACAAATGAGGTGTCAAAATGTGCAGATATAAATTCTGCTTCCAACGTATTTTACAGATTTGTAATACAATCACCCGTTTTTGAATAATTGTCATTATTAATAAGGGGGTCAGTTACTTTTTTTGAGATGTTATAATACCCGCAATAATACCGTACTTAACACACTACACAAAGTTTAACATGAATACCATTAATTATTAAAATATTTAATGATTTATTAAAAGAAATTGCAACGATGGGATAAACTAAAGCGTACTTGGTTCAGTTCGCGAGACTGGTGATTAGAAATCAATATTATTAGGGTCAAACTAAGGTTATTATTGTATTTTACCTGGTCTGAACGAAACACTTCCGTTAATTGAAGATTAACTCTAATTGTTTTAAACAATTTTTAAAAATTGGGTTAATACACCAATATTTGCATATTTGTTGACAAGAAATTTCACTTGTGTTAAGCATTTCCAAAAACATAAAACAATTAGTAATAGGAATATTGCAGAATTCGCGAGTTCCGGTCATTGAATTTGAAAAATAATGATGTAGTGAGTCGCGTTCGAATTATCATGAATTATATATTTTGAAAAAGTGTTTTAATTGTTTCAATTTAAACAAACCGAATGATTTCATGAATATAAATATTTTAATATGAGTATGTAAAAGGCTCAAATTATGCGTCATAATTATTACGTTTGGAGCGTAAAAGATCCGGTAAAATACCTTGTATAATTCAATTAATTTTAATATTTTATTTGTTTTCATAATTTGTCATTTTAACAACATGTTTAAACATTTACAAAATACACAGTCCCCTATCTTTATTAGCATGATTAGTGCTATCATATAGGCTATATCGACTATAGTATTATATACAGGGGAAAGAAGAATTACGCATCGCACACTAGCACATGATGCGTAAGCCTCTTCCTCTGTTTATAGTATTATATTTAATTTACCATAATTATCGGACATTAACTTTTCATTAACAAAAAAATAAGATAATTCCATCTGAAGAAAATAATAATTAGGTTCGAACATTATGTTTCAGCAAATCAAATTTCATTGGAATAACACTTTCTAATAACCTTCTGTGGCACTTATCAAACATCATTTTTTACGAATTACCTATTCTACACTTTCTGTGGCACTTATCAAACATTTTTTTACGAATTACCTAATCTACATGCAAAATCATGAGTTGCAGGATAGCAGAAAAAGATTACTCGATTTCTCCCATCTGTGGTACACTTGCAGGTATATTCATGACCAATCCAAATTAGCTAAAATCATGCAAATTTCTGCTCATTTTAATGTTTAATTAATGCTGTGTACGGTTTATTTTGGAGAATTAAAACAGGAAGTCATATTACATGAAAAAGAGAATCATCGGATAGCAACGTTTGCACAGTATTTTTGTGGGACATTAGAGCACATCAGACATATCGAATTGCATTCTGAATACGAGAAATGTCCTTCTGATATCAAGTAATTTTATTTTGTTTTTAAATTGGCAATGTAAAACACATTTTATGGAAAATTATTTTCCATATTTAACAGTCCTCGAAGTAAAATTTATAAATCTACTGATAACAACCTTTTACTCATCATCTTTTGAATAAAGTCCTCAATCCCAAAAGGGAGAGCGTATAAAAATTCAAAGAATAGACCTTCCAGAATACTAGTCGTTACTCATGTACTTTAAGTGTATGTAGCTGGGAGGAAAAGCTGGCGATCATTTGAAAATTGTTACCTTTCCTATTGAGGATACACATTTTTGTCCCCAAAAGACCTTAATTTTTTAAGTATCCTTAGATTTATAAATTTTACTTCGAGGACTGTTAAATATCAAAAATATCAATTTTTAATCATTTACCATAAAATTTGTATTATCACGAATTTAAAAAAAAATCAAAATTATTTGATATCATTACTCATGACACTTGTCGTATTCAGAATGGAATTCGATATGTCTGATGTGCTCTCATGTGCAAAAAATACTGTGCAAACGTTGCTACCAGAGCCCTTAAGGGCACTCAACCATATTTCTCTTTGGTGGTGTGAAATCTTCATTCAGATATTGTTAAAACCAATAATATCTCAGGGTCCATTAATTTTATCTGTATAGGATAACTTACGCGGACAGAGAAATACAATTCATTATTTATTCACAAACCAGAAATCTTTAAGAATATAATTTACGAACTTAGCGTGAACCTCTTTGACAAACTTGTTGATTTTATTGACAAGTATGATGAGTTGAAGGTGTGACAGGCGATTATGTTAGATCAGATACTGAGTATCATACGGTTTGCGATCGATCGATATGATGTAGCTATCAATCAAATATCCTTTTAATAATAATCATTAATAATCATTACTAATGTTGCATATATACGTATTGTGTTAACAATAGTGTGCTGGGGTACAAAAGCGAGAAGATAATTACAAAACAATAAGTATAAAATGTTGTCCCAGCATGAAATTGAAATTTAACAATAATGCGGCCAGTTTATTTGTATTTCAACTACGTTCAATAGAAGCATTTAACATACACACCAGTTTATTCCACAGAAAATATATTAAAATGTGTATCATAGGTTGCTCCCCAACAGTTTATTGAATATACTGCAAAAATTACATTTCACAAACTGTCGCCTTGCTTGGGCTCTAGTAAAATTGTTATGAAGTAGTATTTCAAAACCCCAATTATTTTGTATGGAAATACCCATTCACCTTCTTGCCATATCATGTTACCCCCATGAAGTATTGGCCACTGGTGTGGCACCAAGGCATCTTAGTATCTATGTTGCATTTTAGTGGCTTGGTGGAATACAAAGTCTTAACATTTTGTTAAAAACCCAACAGCGTTTATAGTCTTAAGGACAATATGATTTTATCGGAAAAGAACGAGATTTTCATTATCTAAATCAATATATTATTGAAAAATAACACTTTGTTCTTTTACAAAAGTTCATTCTATAAATTATGTGCTTTGAAAACTTATGATTGATTTATTGTTGTTAATGAGTTATGTACGTTTTACAAAAGTGTTGATGTTTCAGCCCTCTTTACAACATAACTCGAGAACCACAGGACCTACAAAAGTATATCTGTGATATTTGAATGCTATAAAATGATCAATGTAATTTTTGCCAAAGCTCACTACCATTCACAAGATGCTGTGAACTACCAAATCCCAACAATTTAAAATAGTTAACCTTAAGGGGGTAAATGAAGAAAGGAAGATTGAAGACAACATCAACACGATCAAAGGGGAAACCACAAAAGGATTGAACTACTACTAATTTACATATCTGCAAAATATTACGAATTTGTCGAAACTGATCCGTCGAAAGATTTGTCGAAATCTACGTAAATTACCATAACAATACGACAAATTGCCATATTCTACAAAACGTTGAGTAATTAGAACAGTATTATAGTTCCGGCAACGTAATTGCCAAAAGTCACTCCACATTGTTTTAATACAACGCAGGTAAACCACGCCCAATAGGAAAATCATCGGACGATTCGTAGTTTATAATCACGTTAATTATCACTCCAAATATCTTCAAGCTCATCTTTTACGTCAGTTTCATATATGATCTTAACATTACTGAGGTGACGGATGACGTGTGGATATCTCATGTATTTGTGGGATAATTAACAACTATACAGTAGTGATATATATATTTAATTATAATTAAATTCAGATTAGTTTGAAACCATCCAAATTGATGTAGATGTCACCTTGTACCAGGTTACTGCTTAATGTTTTCACAATTATCGTCATTAAGGGCTCTGGTATCACGTTTGGACAGTTTTTTTGTGGGACATGGGAGCACAGACATTCTTAATCTTGCATTCTTAATACGAGTTCTGAATGTCCTTCTGATATCAAATAATTTTGATTTTTTTTTATGGCAAATGATTAAAATTGATATTTTACAGTCCTCGAAGGCCCACTACTCAGAAAGCATTATAAGTTACATAAAGTAGTGCAAACAAATGTGCTCAAATTTGATTGCAAAGGTGGTTTCTAGAAAAGGGGTAAATTTATTTTGTTGAAAAAGCCCTTACATCCTCAACAGGCGCGATATAAAAGAAATAATAAAATAAATAGGAAGGCTTGAAAATTGTACCAAACCTATTCTTTTAGTTTCAATTCAACAACACTTTATCCAAACCCAAATTGAATCAAATCGAACAATTAATACTTGCACAATTAAAAAAGCTGTTTTTCTCAAAAGTGGATGTTAGGGCTGTTGTAACAAAGCTCTTCATTTTATGTAAAAGTCCCGCTTCTCATAATGTTTTCTGACTGGCGATGGCGGATTTTCTGGCTAGCGGGCTGTACCCAGAAGACCCGCGCGCTGCTCAGATTGCCCACTATTCAGAATTCTGACTAGTGGCCTGTTTTAATCATTTGAAAGAACTGAGTTAGCCCAAGCCCTAACCCTAACCCTAACCCCTAACCCTGAGAACTGGGTTTTCTGAGTGGCGGGTTGTCTGATGTGACCAGACTCTGCAAAGGGTCCGTTAATCAGAAGGCCCGCTACTCAGAAAATATTTTCTGAGTAGCGAGCCTTCTGATTAAAGGGTGTTCTGATTAGCGGGTTTTCTGGTTAGCGGGTCATATGAAAACAAGCCTGCTATTCAGAATTCTGAATAACGGACCTTCTGGGTGACGGGTTTTCTGAATAGCGGGCTTTCTGAGTATTATTATTATTATAATATGGGCGGGCGGGCGGGACTGGGGTGGGGTCAGTGGGGTGGGGTAGAGTAGAGGTGATATGATAGGTGTATATGGGTGCGGATGTGCAAAAGTTTTGTGAAAAAATGCGTATTATTTTTATGAAAAAATAAAGCCCTATATAATATTTGAGGTATACGTATTGTCATGACCATGACATTATTGTTTATAAAAAGTATTAGGCCTATAATTTTATTTCGATATCTACTTTAATATTCTCATAATCTGTTATGTTATCAAAACAAACCATGGGTCAAACAAATGTCAGCAATATGAACTTTACTTGACCAAAATAAATATTGATGACTTTAATTACATAGATTAGCAAAGTGTGGTATCAAAATAAAGGCAATTGATTTGATGGATTTTGATCGATGAAAGTGATTTAAACAATTGCCAACAGAGGATGGGATTGGAATCATAATTGTAGACAATTTACAATGACCGGTATAACAAAAGATATGAAATAATAGCTATTTGGCAACTTTCAGGTTTCGTGTAGGGGTGTGTTGAACATGTTGAAGTACAATCGAAGTTATAAAATGATACAAGTCATGACCTTGATTTATATTAATCATTAATTTGTAAGATATTAATTTATCGTTGCTCATCTGGTTATGGCGGTGTTGGTTTTATTGTATAGCCAAGAACAAAAGAAGCGATACATAATAATAAGCATTAATAAGAAATAATAGGGATTGTAAGAATCGTTGGAATTCGGACCGAACCGATCTGGTTTTTTTTTTCAAACAAACATTTATGATACGCGTAGGCCTATCATCAATCATCAATAGCAACTTATTTCCAGTAAGAATCCTAGAATGTATTGTTATAACGTCATTAGTTTACTTGATAAAATGATAAAATCAGAGAAGACTTAATTACATCTTTTCTGATAAAATGAACCAATCACTCATTGTCACTGGAAAGGGTTGACCCCGGGGGGGGTTCTTCGAAAAAAAGTTTACGGGGATGTGCCACGCAGACTTTCGGACGTTGACTTTCTCTATACCTACTTTTTGCTGATTTTGCCACCCATCAGTATACCAATTTTCCACAAAAATCACCCAAAAATCACCCAAAAAGCACCCAAATTTGCCATAATTGGGCGCTTTTAGGGGTACTTTTGCCCAAATGCACCCAATTGGGCGCATTGATCTCCACTGAAAACCCACCCATTGATATACCAAAATTGCTGAAAAGGTACCCCAAAACCGTGGCACATCCCCGTATACCTTCAACCAGGGAGAACCCCCTCCGGGGGGTTGACAGAATTGATCAACACACAGATATAAGGAGGAACCAGTGCAGTATCATCACCCTGTGTTTTTCGGAATTCAATCTTTAATTGAAAAAAATGGTGCCATCAAAAATGGCATCAATTGTCACATAAATTGCATTCACCATTCTCATTTATGTAAATAAAGACAAATTAACATTTAATTGGTGACTTGGCTTGATTTTTTAAAACAGAAGAGATGCCTTTGGTCAGAAAATGAGTGATATCGGAGCGACGTTAACAAAATTAAAGTGATGCGATCAAGCAAAATGAGTCGGATGTAAGGAATATTGATTTTGAGATATAGCTAATAATAATATTTAATTTCCTTTGTATTTTATTGTTTTGGGCAACACCAAAATGTCCATATATCATCTGGAACCGTAAGTCTAATTATGATGGGGTTTAGAGCAAAATAAAACTCTGAGAATAGTTCATTTAATGAAATTGAAAACTGAATTTTGATTTTGATGGACATCAGACTCATTTTGCTTGATCGCATAGTCCCAAATATGCAAATTAGTTCTTGTTTTGGTAAAAGTTAGGATTGAAGTGCATATTTACACACGAAAAAGAACAATATACCAGAAACAAACAATGATGTAAACACGGGAAAGGAATGAAGAGTTTGAAAATAGAAATGTCCATGACAATAGTGAAAATGGTCATGGCTGCGGCAGTAGGGCCTACATGTACTCGACCTTGTTAAGATGTGAACTTTGTTTGACCATTGAGTATAGAGATGGAATATCGATGAAATCGACTTATTCAGAGCAAAGTGTGAAATGAGATTTGGACCAATTAATTTGTCATCATTGGAATCGATTATGTCAACGACATCTTTAGATCATGTGCTATTTTGATGGGTCATTGAGATGGGTAATGTGTGCTGCATCCATTATTATTTGGTAATAGTAAACCTTGACATGACCCAAAAACGTTAAAGAATACAGGTGTTTCATAATATTTTTAAGTGTATTTATCGATTCATCAACACCAGTATTCAGATGTATGTATTAATTGTTGTCCATTTTCATTGTTAAGCCTACTGGTAAAATACTTTTTAAATTGTATTTTTTTATTTAAATATATAGATTTGAACTCTTTTAATCATGATTTCTTTTTCTAAATTTCTTGTCTTCTTTAAATCGGACATTCCTAAGCGAAGATATTGAGTTCGTAAGTTCTGGTATTACAAAATTGGAAATTGAGATATCGTGGGTAAAAAGCTGAAAAGACAAAAAACCCAACGACAACAACAACAACAACAACAACAAAACAAACAGACCAGAACAATTTGGAGTACGTGTAATGAATTAAAAGAGTTGACATGAGATTAGGAATTAATGTTTTCTGCTGTTTCAGTGTGCATGTTCTCATCGTTGATGGTTTGGTGGACTGTCATGTAGATGTAAGCGTGATCCTAAAATGCCTTTCACACTGACCAAAACTAATTACAAGACCTCTTCTACATTGAGGCTGGCTTTCCCTTTTAAAGGGAATTTTTATTAGGCTTTTTTCTGTTTAATATCTCTTTTCGTTTTCTTCTTTTTCTCTCTTTCTTTTTTCTTTCTTTCTTTCTTTCTTTCTTTCTTTCTTTCTTTCTTTCTTTCTTTCTTTCTTTCTTTCTTTCTTTCTTTATTTATTTTTGTCTTTCTTTCTTTCTTTCTTTCTTTCTTTCTTTCTTTCTTTCTCTCTCTCTCTCTCTTTCTTCCTTTCTTGCTTTCTCAGTCTCATCTCTCTTCTTTACCTTCCTTCATTTTTTTACCTGCTTTCCACTTCATTGCCTCTTTCTGTTTTGTTTTATTTTCATTTAATTGATTCAAACTTGATCCAAAAAGGAACATTCACCAACACGTACAACTGTGTCAAAAAAACATGATCACGATATATATATTTTAATCTCTTATTTTCCCTTTGAATGTTCTGAAAAGAACCGGTAAAAACGTGTCATGTCAAGGCATGGTTACCACTATTAGCTTTGAAACATTTTAATGTATTATTGATTGTCAAATAAACGTTTCTTACTCAACTCAATCATTTGGCACGCCTCAGCTCCATCATTTATGTCAATAAAATCACTTAGGTTTATTTAAGAAGTTCAGCCAAAGTTCAATAATAATGTTCTTATGGATTTAGTGTTTCAGTTTATTAATAAATTATGAGATATGTTTTATATTTTGTCATATTTGTTATCACTTGAGCACCGTGTGTCTACACAGCTGATACCTTGGTCATGGGCTATTGATATATTTTTAGAAAGACATCAATAGTCAATAAACAGCCTTTCTTTCTTATAAAATCATGAAGAAGTTCGATATGTTACCAATATCCTTATTTTAGTATTTTTACTTGTTGTTGATGAAAACAGTGCAGATACTTACCGTTTCCGGCGTGTACTCGATCCAATTATAATTTTGGTTTGAAACACAAGGACTGGGTACTACAACTATTGTTTGTTCCACGCCGTGAACGTGTTTAACAACTGGATGATGACGACAATGAGGAAGAGAAGGAAGATGAATGAGGAGGAGGAGGAGGAAAAGGAGGAAGAAGATTAGGAGATTAATCATCATGGGTAATGAGTAATGACGATGGCAATGCTCTATATTATTATAAGGAGAAGGGTGATCAGGGTGATAATGATGATGATCATGATGATCATGATGATGATGGCGATGATGATGATGATCATGATCATCATCATGATCAACATACATTATGAAATCGAAAGTTGGACTATTTTTTAAATGCAGTGCATATTGCAATTAGAAAAAGAAGTTATGAATTCGACCTCACCTTGACTGTTTTAGAATCGTTAGGTCCTATCGATAGTTTAATTGCATAATCACTCCATGTGTGAAATGAGATACCATTACTAAGATCATATTAATTGGTTTCTGATTGATTTAAGTACATCACACTTGTAAATGGAATAGCAATAACTTCTGCAGATATTATAACAATGATAATGAATAAAAACACTTTTATAATAATTGATTTCATAACAATAAATAGGACGTGTTTTATTTGCTGACTTGTAAACATCTCTCTGTGACCTTTAAGACACTTTTGATAAATCGAAAATAGTAATCAAAAAATTATTTATCAGTAAAGATTTTTTTTATCAAATCAATCAGTATATCCACATTAATCAAATATATAAAAAGACAAATGATATAAATTAAATAGGAACGATAAAATAAATATGACGTAATACATGCTGGCAGCATTAAAATCTAGGATACAGAGATACCCGACCAGCGAGTCTCCGGCTAGATAAAGACATTTTTAACAGAAGTGAATCGATCCATGTTGGTTTAGATTTGGAACAAGATGTGCACATGACAATTTATGAGATTAAAATTTTATTTTATTTTCCTTGCGCTCTTAAAATTTTGAGTTGTACCTGAGAGATATATAAGTAAGCTGAAGTTAAGTAACTATATGCAATAATATTAAAATGTCAATTAGCACCTGTCAAATTCAGAGATAACTTTGTCACTGATTAATTTGATAACCAGGCAGGTTTGGTTCATCCCAGAAGAACTGCTCTGGCGGTAATCTCTACTTCCAATTCCTTATTCAATATAGAATCACTCATTTTCTGCAAGTTAAACCACTGCACCATTGGTGCTCATGAACATCTTGTAAAATTAAAATGTGTGTGAACCTGCAAACAACAACTCTCCCGAACTCCTATAAATATTCTTATCAAATCATTCATCCTATCTCGTTTCCCTATTTTCAAGATTGAAGGTGAATAGCACACGATATCAAACCTAACCAAACCAAAAATGTGTTGCTTGTGACTAAAGTGGATTTAAACATGAGCCAAAAGAACTATTCTACTAAATCCTACGGTGTACCATCTCCGCCAATTTCCTTTTTAATTCCCCTTTTTTTTTTTTAATTTCCCCCTTTTTTTTTTAATTTCCCCCTTTTTTTTTTAATTTCCCTTTTTTTTTTTTTAATTTTCCCTTTTTTTTTAATTTCCCTTTTTTAAATTTCCCCCTTTTTTTTATCTAATTCCCGATTTTTTTTAATTCCCCATTTTTTATAGAATTCTCCTTTTTAATTCCCCATTTTTTTAATTCCCTCATTTTTTTTAAATTTCCCTTTTTTAATTCCCCCTTTTTTTTAATTCCCCTTTTTTTTTAATTCCCCTTTTTTTCTCACAAAGCAGAATCTTGGCCGAGGCACATACTGGTAGTTGTCCGAGAATTTGCTCGCTTCCCACTGCGTATGCTGGTCTTTACGCACTGTAGTCTTTACGTGTGAAGCTTCCCTGGGCTATAGAGGAATCCAAATTCACGCCTTCCTACACCTGACTAGCAGCCTTTAGTTGGGTCCCCGCCGGCTACAATGCATCCAAAATGTGAAATGATTCGGCCTTGGCGGAAATTTTAAACTGCATTCCATCACCCGTTTTACACCTTCCGCGAAAACACAGGTAGACAAAAGAATGTTTACAACACAATACAGTTCCAACAGTTGTGCAAATAAAAGCCGCCTTACACCTAGAGAAGGTCGAGGAGGGTTAATAGAATAATACAATAGAGATAATTCCGCAGGTAATCCCGTCGCATCTATTCATAGATGTACACAATTAATGGATGAACAAAAGGACTATGTATGCATAGATGCGACAGGATTACCTCTATTGTATATATTATTCTATTAACCCTCCTCGTCTTTGCATCTTCTCCAGGTGTTAGGTGGCTTTTATTTGCACAATCGGGCGCTCAAAACCCCAGGTTGGTGCTAGCGGGAAACCAAAGATGGCCGACCAAATCCTGACCATGACTTGGCTCGTTGGATTCGTCTATATCAGTGGTGTATTACACCACTGATATAGCCCAGGGAAGCGCCACTAGGTAGTGGCACGTCCCTGTATAGCCTGTGTGCTAGGGCCGTAGACTTATGTCAAGTCACGGGAAACCATAAGAATACTAGTATATAACTCGCAGTGGGTTTATCCCGGTCCGTGAGGGGGGGTGTAATTTTCCCAAGGCGTGCCAAAAAAATTGCTTGCTTCCCTTCTGGGCCTGCCAAAAAAATCTTCGCCCCCCCTGCTTTGCACATGACAAATGTTTTAAAATTGCCATTAAAATTGCCATGTAAATGGACGGCATATTAGAACGTTTTCGTACTATTTAATAGAGCTATTTTATGACTATTATGTGGCTATTTTGCATTTTTCTCACAAACTAATAACACACTGGTAAGGAACTGCATTGGCTTCCTGTCGTCCAATGAATTGTTGTTATAACTTATGTTGATTGTATATAAATGTAATAATGATATTGCTCATGATTTATCTGAACTTCTTTCAAATTATGTTCCCACTCGTACTCTTCGATCTGGAAACATGCAACTTCTTCAAGAAACAAAATAACAGCACGTGAGTCATTTGAAATTGCAGCTCCACGTCTATGGAATGAACTGCCTATATATTTTAGAACTGCTAAAAATGTAACTATGTTTAAAAAGATCGGGGTTTGCTCAGGGAAATTTGAAAATGCCACCAAATAGTGAAAAACTGTATAAAATGTCTAACTTTTGTGTTAATTTGCAAAATAAAACAAAGAAAAGTGATTATTTAGCAGTAATCAACCATTAAACGGCAATAGCATTAATTTTAGGCCTACGATGCAAGGCTGCCCATAGGCCTAGTGCTTTATAGTGGACACGGAAAATCACGGAATAACACGGATTTTAAATTTTGTAACACCATGAACACGGAGAAATCTCTTTCTTCCATGCTTATACAGTGGAAGGGTCTAAATATTTAATATATTATTAATAATTATTATTGTAATCTAATTCAAATTAGGCCTTCTTTAATATAAGCCTCGTGATCACTCTATATCTATTGGATTCGGATTGTTTTACTAGGTTTGGATTTAATTTTTGTCTTCACTATAGGCCAAGATCCCGGGCCAAGATATAAAAAATAGAAAGCTATGCGAGCGCTATCCATGTTCAATTGGATAGCTGTGTTCAAAGATAAAGTACGGACGAAGCCTTGACTAAAGCTAATGCTCCCCGCGGTATACTAAACTGAATCCACTAGCTGCAACATTATACGCACATCAAAAAAAATATCGGGGAAATTAAAAAAAAAAGGGGAAATTAAAAAAAAAAAGGGGAAATTAAAAAAATCTATACTAATAAAATAATGAGCTCTGTCTGTCTGTCTGTCTATCCGGCTATGCGTTTCGCTGCGCTTCGACGCATCGTTTCGATATTTCGGATATAGATAGGTATCGGGCATTCCACGTTTATGGGGTGGTTTGAAAGGTCATCGGAGGTCAAGGTCAAAGGTCAAATTTTAAACTTTGTCCGATCGGGCCCAAATTTGGTGGGTGGAATCCTTGATACAAGGGGAATATAATGCGCGAAATAAAATCGAGGTCAACCGAGGTCAAAGGTCATTACGGAGGGGTCAAATTTCAAACTTTGTCCGATCGGGCTCAAACTTGGCGGGTGGAATCCTTGATATGAGGGGAACACGTAAAACTTAAAATCGAGGTCATCCGAGGTCAAAGGTCATCCAGGAGCTACATTTTAAACTTCATCTGATTTGGCTTAAACTTGGTGAAAGTAATTCTCCATATCACAGGAGCACTATCACGGCTACAGGTGCTCTTTCAGCTACAGGTACACTAGTATTATTTTTTTTTAAATAATATTAATTTAAGCAAAATTGTACGGGTGTTTCAAGCAAATTCCGCGAGCAATACCCTCGAAGTCAACGTTGGTCGTCATTGTCATGCACGTGTTCATCATGTCATGCAGTCACAGCCAGCGCATGCAGCATTCATAATATTTACATGTCATGCATGTGTGGGGACATGGGTCAATATTTGCCACGCTGGTCTTATTACAGTCGATACTTATCCGATATACAATGTACAGATTACGCACACCATATTGGACTGCAATAGAGGCTATGAACGCTGGTTCCGTGTTTTCTTTTTAGCATGTTACCAAGTACTATACTATTGGGGAAAAAATGGGGATCAAAAAAAAAAAGGGGAAATTAAAAAAAAGGGGAAATTAAAAAAAAGGGGAAATTAAAAAAAAGGGGAAATTAAAAAAAAGGAAATTAAAAAAAATGGGGGAATTAAAAAAATGGGGAATTAAAAAAATAAGGAATTAAAAAAATCGGGAATCAATAAAAAAATGAGGAATTAAAAAAAATCGGGGAATTAGATTAAAAAAAGGGGGAATTAAAAAAAAAGGGGGAATTAAAAAAGGGGAATTGGCGGAGATGGTACACCGTAAAATCCTAGAACTACGAATATTTTTTTATCCGTCATACAAAAACCGCATGCGTTTTACGCCCAAACGATAAGCTAATCGTAGATCCATCGTTTGCGCTCATTTGAGTGATTTTTACCCCAGCACCTTACCCGGGGGCCCGGGGGTAGGAACGGCCGTCAAAGATGACCATAGAGAGGGGGGTGAGGCCCACCATTGATTTCGCTGTTGCAAACTTATTCCAAGAGCTACTGACTTTTTATTTGTTACTTAGGTTAAAATAGTCATTTTATATTTAGGAATAAATTCGGTGAAATAGATTTTTTTGTAGAATTTTTAGCCGAAAACCAATTTTGCCCATACTTTTGTGCATAGCCAGAATTTCCCAAACTTTTCCCAGATTTTTACGATCTCCCGGATGAGCAAATCACTGAATAGCCTTTAATTAATCTTAACGATCATTATCTTCGGACAGGCACTTGATACTTTATGATGAATTGGGTTAGGTTCATCATGTTCATACATCAATTAGACATAATTGAACCTCGCCCAAGGACAAAGAAAAAAAAAGCCTTTATAAAGACACATTTCATCAGTACAATTACATCACAATTTCTGGGATTAGTTATTTCTGCTCCTTTATTGTTGCTGACGTTGTACTAATTTAGAAATTTTAATAATTTCCTAGAACATGTAAAATTGTTTTCAAATTTGGAACGAAATAGGCAGACATTTAAACAAATTTATACAATAAAAACAAGATGAAGGGCACTACGTCGGAAATAAGATTTCGCTAAATTAATTTGAATCATGTATCATCAAATCATGTCAATATTACATGTGATTATTTTAAACGCATGCTCATTTAGGTTCCTTAAGGCGGGTCGGAGGGGAGCATGGCCTCCAATATTGGGACAAATAAAGCTGACACACAGGGGGAATGGTATGGGCATTCGTGTCTCATTTCCTATAATATCGATGTATTGATATTAAGAAGTAGTTTTTTTTAATTAATTTGGAAAAAATGGCTCCTGTCATCCAACCTTATAATAAAGCTTGTATCTACTCGTATTATCTATGTTACAATAAGCATGATAAGTATTCGCCGTAGAAGTGATGATGTAACAGGATTAACTACCCGTAGTAGCAACAGGTTCAAACAATTTTGAATATATCGCCCTGCACTACAAGTAAGTTGCACTCATCACATGTAGATTGAATACAATGCCTTTTCAAAGATACCAAGCTTACAGGTGCGAGTGATCAGCATGATATGAATATGCTATAGAATTACGTCTTTATCCCTGTTCTTTGACATATATGGTTCAATGCACAGCGTGAACGTTGTAGTGCAGGGCGATATATTCAAAAATGTCCTCTTATTACGTCACTTCTACGGGGAATAAGTGTCGTTCATAAACTAGAGCGGTTATCGGTTTTCGCGGTTATCGGCATCAGCCGATTGTGGACTGGGGTATCAGATATGGGTTTTATGATGTGGTTTGTGGGTGCGAACCCTGAGTGGTCGATGCTTTCGTTCTGTTCAGAACCTTGTGTGGTCGGCAAGGTATGTGTGATGATGAGGAATGTGTCATTAGTGCACTGCCCCTAAACAAACACCTAAAGTTAGTACCTGCGGAACACCCAATTCAATGTGGCAATAAAGACAAGATAACACCCAAAAGTAACGACATCGCTATCCTATAAACCCATTGCTAACTTGCAAAAGTTTTGCAGTTTTGGTATATTGGCAACTGCCAGACGGTGATATTTCTTGCCTTCTTAATTTCTCAGAATTTACACATTTAATGCATACAATTTTAAGCGGCACAACTCAAGTTCATAACACTCTTGATGTATTATCCAACTTTCAGGTCAAAACACTAAGAAATTAGCGATGAGACATGGTACAAAAAATGTGATTTGCAAAACATAGCGTATTCGTTTTCGACAACACATAAACAGGCAGCAATCCCGGGCATCAATACCTTAACCTGTAAAATGGTCAAACTACAGAAATCTAAGTCCATACGATGAGCTTGTATATGACAAATAATTTCCAATCCTTGGATGTCAATTAGCTGTGATTGGGTATTACACCATACTTGTCCAACAACAGGATAACACTAACTGTCAATGACTTCCCATAGTGTCCGCCCTAATGCTTCAGGTTACATGTGAGAATCTCCGGCTAAGTTAATCCTCACAAGATATTGCTCTATTAGATATCATTATTGGCATTTTGTACAAGGTTACCGGCAACATCGCCTTATAAATAATCTGAACATGCATGCTGAATAATAGATAACAGGATCAACGGGTGAATCACAACAACATAATTTAAAACAAGTTCTTGATGAAGAGTTGCCACAACATTTTAGCATTTTGTGTGCATATGAATTTGTAAAAGCGCTCTAGCAAAGTCATTGTTCATTGAATTTACAACCGTATGACAAAACAGGCGAAACTAGTAACTTTTCGCACAAGAATTGCAATTTAAAGAGAATTGGTCATTGCTCATTGAAATGAAGCTGGTATATGGAGTAATCAATCACAGATGTCTATTTTCCACTAGTCACCAGTTAGAAGCTCACACAGCTCTTATAATGCTATGCGCTCAACCGTGTAGTATAAATAAAGACTGTGTATAGACAATTATTCACTGCTTGCTTGGAAGCTCTTGGACGAAATTGTGTGCTCCGGTCTATATCTAGGTGGAAACTATGCACAGATTCGTTTATAAGAGAATCGTTTTGTAGCCAAACCTTTCCATTATGTTTCGCACTTCCAATAATTTTCAATAATTTTGAAATTCTTCTAGCATAATCCAGCCATTTTTCGTTGATGCCCTTATATGTGCAATCCTGGTCCTGTTCGGATTCCCTTATTAACTGTGTTATTCAGCCTACCTTGGTTTAATAATATTGACTTAAACCATGGTACGATTAATTCTAAATTAGGATATATCATACCTAAATGTATCAACGGATTCTGAAGTTAAGGGGGTACTACACCCCTGGTCAATTTTGTGCCTATTTTTGCATTTTCTCAAAAACTATAGCGCATTGGTGCCAGGTAAGATATGTAAATTATAGGGGCAAAGACTACAACTACTGCACTGAAAATTCAGCAACTCAAGGCAAGAAGTTATTGATTTATTGATCAAATATTGGTTTTCCCTCATTTTTTTTTTTATTTTCACAACTGTTGTCTGTGCTGAAATAAAAGTTCCAGTGCAGTAGTTGTAGTCCTTGCCCCTATACTAGTATATACATATCTTACTTGTCACCAATGCGCTATAATTTTTGAGAAAAAATGCAAAAATAGGCACAAAATTGGGCAGGGTGTAGTACCCCTTAATTGGCCAAAAAATTGATCCAGGACTTCTAAACACGGTGGCCAAGGGAGCACGGTGGCCAAGCGGAACGGTCTCTGACTTATAATCGGAAGATTGCGGGTTCGAACCCCGGCGACGCCATCGTGTTGTCCCCTTTATCTCGATTACTTTTCTCCACCCAGGTGTATAAATTGGTACCGGCATTTAGGGAAGGTAACAGACTGGCCGTGGAGGAGGTGTGGCGATCCCCCACAGCAACATTTCACGGTGGAGTCTGGCCTAATCGCTAACGAAAGAGAAGTGGGTACTCCGTCCTCATAAAATACAGGTTCGACTCCTTTACCTTTACCTTTACCTTTACCTTTAACTCCTAAACGATGGTCTAATGCCATGATCTTAATAGCTCTATCAATTATTGGTCATGTCTCTTTTGACATACTCCAATCATGCCAATGAAGGACAATCAAATTTATCGTCCTTCTGTCTAAATTTGCGTATGCGTAACCATGTTGTCATACTTTAATCATGTTAAAAATGATGATGATAACATAATCAGAAACGCTGTGGAAGATCATGTTAATCTGCTCTTTCTTAAGGATTAATTACGGCATGAGCCTGTTGGACATGTAACAATTTATGCTACGTCATCTTCCGATAATTCCGACGTTTGACTGAGATAAAATTGACAGATACCGTAAAGATTCGCCTAATGACGCACTTGAACTCCTTTTCCCTGGGGCACATTTCATGTGCATAGAGGGCTCCCTCCTTTGAAATCCCCATAGACATACCATGTTTGTCTGGGGAAATCCCAACAGGAATTAAGGTTCCGTTCCCTTATTTGCTGGTGGGAATTTTACTGGAGGGTACTTTTAGGTTATGCCTAAACTTTCACTTATGTTAAGTGACCCCATAGCTAGCGCCATTAGGCGAATTTTTACGGTATTTAGCTAACAAACATGACAAAGACGTGACAAAATACACAATTTTGAGAAGTACGATCTGAACAAGACAATATTTACAATTAGCGCGTTCAAGTACATATAATGAAAGACAGAGATAAAAAGACTAAATCGCGTCTGACGTCAGAGCAAAGGCGCGCCGTGATGGTTGCCGACCTGCGCAGGTGAGGCGAATATTATATTCGTCTCAGCTGCGCAGTACGGCATTTTCTGTCTACATTGTCAGAATTTCAGACGCGAACTAGTTTTTTTTTTATCTCTGTCTTTCATTATATCGGTGGGTGGCTCCACACGAGATGCGTGAATCGCAATAAAACGCATCCAATGTGATCTCTTGTGCGAGCAGACGGCATCGCGTCATGAGCGCCATACGTACACGTAGGCCTACACGACACGCGCCATGAGCGCCCTACGCATACAAGGTACATACAAAAGACTAGACACTGAAATACTGCATGCAAAACGCACCTTATACAGATAATAATAATATGTGTCAGACCAACAGGTGCGCATACGGAACATGCAACTGTTGTCTATTTGGTATTGAACATCTTGTTTTGGTTCAGTCACCATTGGTCACAACCGTTTTTCAGGGCACCCACTGAACAGGTGTAAACCCATTTTATTCTGTAATACCGTAAAACTCGATAGTTAGCATATGTGCTTGGAAGTATAGTGAATCCAGCACCTTTTTGGCGACAGAATAAGTTTATGGTACCAATGCGCATGAAATTTTACCATATTGAAGCTAAACTGGTGAAATATGGTGTAAAAGTGGAATAAATTTGCGCGCGAAAAAATATTGGCACTTTTTGGGCTAATGAGGATAATTTGGTCAGAAACCCACAAACAGGAGTCAACATGGGGGGGGGGTGATTGTATGGACCATCCCCCTGGCAAATTATTCCCCCGGGATATACGCCTATGCTGTAGGTAGTGAAGTCCCACTCCTCAGAAACATCCTGAGTAAGCCTAAACATTATCTTGTCCTACATGTCCTAGAAACCCTTGAAAACGAGACAGGTGAGGAAATGAGATGTAATGCAAAACGGCGTATAAATCACCTGTTTAGAGGCCGATAGATGATGCCTCAATATCCTGCCGTATCTATACTCTTTCTACCACACCTTAACCAATTATGACTTGTCATTGCTTTAATGTCAATGAAACAAAACTAAGTCATGTATGTTTTATATTATGCTATGTTACCTATTTTAAATGATTTGCTCGGGGGATCACTCGATATAAAATATAAAAGTGCTACCCTTATCGACCTTCAAAACAGATCCTAAATAGCGCTGACGTAGCAAATTTGTTACCATAATTGTCGACATTTGATACCCTAAATGGCGTTACAACCCTTAATGTCGTAATTTGTTTTTAATGGTAAAAACCTGAGCACCATTTTAACATAAGGGTTATGCAATAATAATGAGGCATGGGGAGGGTAAAATGGGGGGGGGGGGTGGCAAGTAGAAAGGGGGAAGTAATTTTTGGCATTTTATGGATGCCATTTAAACATAACCCTCTAAAACGGTTTAGGATTAATGTTCCTGCTCGCTACCAGGGCTCGTTACACTTGCAATGCAATATCTACTGGTAGATCATTTTCGGTTTGCAAATTGCAGGGGGGCGCCAAGGATTTTTTGACAGGCCGAGAGGGGCTATTGGTAGGCCGCGAGGGAGTGGGCGGTGTCTGCAATATTAAGTGCGTAGCAGTAGCAAAACGCTACACAATTTTTGTCATTTGCTACACAATTTTGGAATGTGTTGCAATTTTGTACCATTCGATATTCATAAGCATTCGCTCCCAAATTTGGTGAGCATTTTTGCTACACAGATAAAATTGCTTAATTCGGACCCTGGTGGGACAGGCATTTTTGGCACCCCGTTTGAAAATGTTTCTGCTCCCGTGCACAATTATTACACAGCCCCTTAAATATGTCATACCTGTTCCACTTACTTTTTCAATCCTTCAGTTATAATGGGCTATTCCCTAAAATAAGTGCACACCCCTATAGAGGAGTAACTTTTCAATCAATGAAAAGTCTGGAATTTCCAAGTCTGCTTTCTGAAAACGACTGGAATTCCAGTTGCTAATGTCACACGATAAATCTTGGAAATCCAATCAAAGGAAGGAAAATCGCTCAAATGTCTAAAATGAGCACTCAAATTAAGGATGTTTGATTTTGAATTATTTTTCTGCTGGATTTTTTCGCCTTTTTGGACACTTTACAAGCCTTGATTTCCAACAATCACGACTGGACAAAAAGTCCCCGAACTCCTCTATAGGTTGTGTGCATTTATTTTCTGGAAAAGCCCAAAAACAAATCTACTCCCCCTTCTTCTTCTCTTCTTCCTCTTCGTCTTCTCGTCCTCCTTCTTCTCATTCTTTTCATTCTTCTATTCGTCTTCCTCTCTTTCATTTTATTTTCTCCATCAACTTCTTAGTATAGTTTCTTCATCTGCTCCACACAGGCTTCTGTTTCTCGTCTGTTCTTTTCAAATAAAAGACTGCTCTTTTCAAATAAAAAAATATATTTTCCTCGGACTACGAAGACGCTTGGGTTTTGACAAAAATGTTAATTATTTGTATTCTGTCAAACCAATGAAGTGCAATATAGATACAACCTTCCCTCGATTTCATATCACTCACCCGTACTGTACGGGGGGTAATCTGATATGGCAAGAAGGTGAATGGGTATTTCAGTACTAAATTATTGGGTTCTTTTAAATACTACTGCTTAACAATTTTACAGAAACCCAAAGATGATAAAAGTTTGTGAAATGTCACTTTTGTTTTTTTGCAATATTTTTTATACTATTCTGCGTTGGTCGTTTGAAGCTTTAATATAAAATGCAACGGATATTTTGTTTGGTTGGAAGTTTTCGTATACTGAGATAGGACAATGTCGGGCACGAATGGGCCGTAAATTCCGCCATGGTCAATTTTGTTGTATTTCGTGTTTAGAATATATATATATATATATATCATAAGCTTTAAAATGGTATATCATTTGACTTCAAACGATACACAGATGCGGGGTTATTTAGCCAAAGCAAACAAAGACTAGAGATATTAAAGAATTCTATAGACATTATTAGAAGCCTGTTATCCTCTTAGGTGTTTGAATAGCGCTATCAAAATTAAAATGAGATACTACCAGCACTAACTTGAGGTACCTATGAATACGACCTTCATGCACATTTTACACTGTAACTCAGAATACAAGTTAGGACATTTACCGCTCATTCGTGATGTACGGTCTCATATCCCTGGGTCACCATACCGGTAAATGCTGTAATACCGCTAAGTTGGGACAACCTTTAATCACACACAAACGTCATTTTACTATTTAATTAAGGTTTCATTCCTTACTTAAGTACAAATATAATACCAAAAAGACAAATGTTCAAATTAAATGAGGTATAAAGCCCCGGTATAAAGCGGGCATCTAAGGTAATAATTGTGCAATAATTTTGATTGAAATTGAAACGGTGTCGTCAAAACTCGCAGTGCCGAGCTGAAAACAGTTACCATTTATTTGTCTACCATGTCACACTCATGGTAAGTCATCGAAGACTTCGAACTAAATAAACATTTTAAACTAAAGATCCCTTTAATATAAACACAGTTTGACTCCATGTGTCAAATGAAGCACTCACCCGGCTGTTTCTTTACCTTTATTTGATTCATGTATCACTATCAACCACAATGGTCTCATCCCAATGGCATAGTTCAATAACCTCAATTAAACACTCATGGTGCAAAAATTGACCTCAAGTTGCAGAGTATGAGTTTTTGTACCCAAGTTAACAAAGGTCATTCAATGAGTGTGCAAATGTATTGGGGTTAAAGATGTGCCTTGATGAATGAGCATATTGTGGATCATTGCGTTTACCTTTATTTGATTCATGTATCCACCTTAGCAAAGTACACACTGATGTTGACGTTTTCTTTCTTGAAGGTGTGAAACAAGGGCCTATGCCCACGTGCTTCTGAGCACGCACGCATGCCTTCTGTCAAGATCAAGGTCAAGGGCACCCATCCTGGTATTTTATCTGTCAAATTAACCGTTCAAAGTTCAATATTTGCTTTGGTAAAACAAACTGTATCGTTCCACCTGAAACCAAATCTGTAAAAAGTTGGCAGGCCAAAATAGTGCACCCACGCCATGATATGGGACATGTGGTCACGATGTCTTTTAAAATGACTGTCCACCCAAGACTGGCTTATAAAAATTAACATTAGTTTTCTGTGTAGTCCTACATTTTTTGTAAATTTTTCTTTTGGGTATTTTGTCCAGTGAAAGCTACGGCTTACCAGACCTTAGTCCGACCCCACTTGAAATACTCAAGATCTGAAAGACCAACTTGAAAAGAAAGAAGGGCAGCGAGCGGGGCTGCGAGCTTTGTTTGCAATGACTTCAGACGCACAAGCAGTGTTACAGCCATGTTGGACGCCCTTCAATGGGATACACTTGAAAACCATTTGTAGAAATCCCGTGCAGAAGCCCCCCTTTGCACTCCCTGGTTACGCCACGGTCGTATTCAGTCTTACGCATGCGCAAACTCAAATCTTGCCCCATTGCATTATTTATACAAAATGAAAAATAAAGTATGTCAACTTTATCATGACGAATAAGTCCTATTTATTCATAATAGAACTTTTGACTCTGTTTAAATTTAGAATGATTACACATCATTCAGATTTATCGAAAATTATCAGTAGGCTTATTCATTACTAGTATACGAAAATGTTCTTAAACAAATCCAAATAAATGTGATATTAACATACCTCAATGACGTTTCGTGCTGTGTCAAATTGAATGACCAGCTTTGACCTTTGACGTCGGCTGCTTCCTATTGGTAGCTGACGTAGATGGCGCTGTCAATAACTGATCATAGATATGCGGAAGGAAGTATAGTTCAATTTAAGAAAGTGCTGTGTTACAGCACGAAACGTCATTGACGTATGTAATTTGGATTTGTTTAAGAACATTTTCATATCATTTTAATGGACAATCCCCGGGACAATCCTGATGAATTTATTTGCGTGAGCATATCAGTATTCATTTGTTAATAAATCCATTCTGAAATCGCATTAACATGTGCCATCTGGTTGAAAAATGCTTATCCCAAATCAAATTTTGTTTTTGTTTTTATATGGTTCATTTAAAGGGCATTTCGTGATCCACAGCCTCATCCCCCACTTTTCTCAAAAAAGTTGAGATTTTTATATCGCTGGAATACTCTGGCTACATAATGTTTATGTACAAAATATTTCTTGCAGATTAATTCGTTTAGCAAAGATATCGCGAAATTTGAATTTCGTTCTGGTGCACCAGAACGAAATTACAACGTATTGTCTATGGAGCAGTGTAATACACATAATCATGCATAAACTCGCAAACGCAAAATCGGAATCAACTAAAATTATGGGAATATGCTTTTTTCGTAAAAAAAAAAAAAAAAATGTCATAAAAAGAGGATGCTAGAATCACGAAATACTCCTTTAATGCTCTGCGTGCTAGCCATAGGCTTCAACATAAGAAGTCCCAAGTTTTGACAAATTTTCTCAAAATATCAAGAGTTATCTCAAGAACCACTGAACCAATACTAGGCTTGTTTGTACTCATTTTAATGCATTTTTCATGCTGATTCCCAATATGGTCATGAAAATATACATTTCTGAAATTTTTGATTTTTTAAACAAAAATTGAAACTTGTCGTCTGCAGTCGACACCCGCGTGAAAAGAGTTAACATCAACTGATTGACAAACTAATCAAATTACCATCCAGCTGTATTTGCTTCCAGATAATGTGCCAAATGCAACCTAAAATATCATTATACACATCCGAAAGTACTTTTTCATAGCTTTAATAGACATGCATATTTATTCCGCATTTCAATTAATTTTTAAAATACACGTGTTCAACAACAAAGTGACATTAAAAACAAAATTAACTGATTAATACTTATTTATCCAGACTGTGCTGAATACGATAGGGTTTTTCGGGGGAATTCCGGTAGTTTATATCCACGTGCATACGCACATCGTTGTCGTTTCGCCCCGTTGCGTTGATTGGTAACGCGCCGGTAATTGCGAGGCTGGGTGGAAGGTCCTGCCCGGCCCTGCCCAACCCTACAGATAAATAACAGAATGAGCAAAGAACAACTTTTATTTTATGTCAAGACATATCAAGGCATTAACAACTGTTATCATTACGATAAAGCTGACGGGTTGGCGCCTAGATAGCTATTAACCTCCTTTTTGAAGCTGTTCCGTTTCACAATTCCAGGAATGTGAAGCGGGAGTGCATTCCATGTGGGGGCTGTAGATGGAATGAAAGACCGCTCATGACTAACAAGGTTAGATCTTGGAATTTGAAGTGCAAGGTCGTGCAAAAAAGTTGAGGAATACTTTCTATCAAAAACTTTCTAAGATAGCTAATACTAGAGTTTCTTCTTTCTTCTGCCAACATTTATTATGAAACGTCGCATCCAGTTTTGACTGATCATTAGTCTTTTATAATAAACTAATATAACGCACTATACTAGATCACTTGACATGTGACGTCATTGCCCGGCAGTATGCGAGTAAATTATGGCAATTTCCATTGTTCTTTGCCCTGCAGTGCGAGTACGCCTCGTAGTTTGCTCAATACACGTGCATTTTAAATCGCGCACCACATTTCATGTCACAGTGGTACAAGAACGCCATTGAACTAAACAGTGTAGCGGTTTGTTCAAGCATATCGATAGACCAGTCCCTCGCCTTTGTTGATAAACAATGATGTCAAGCGCTCTATACAAAAGTATTGTAACATCGCTGAAAAAGATCAACTGTAAGTTGAGCATTCATCATCCAAATACCGGTATCCTGTCGAATTCACATTATGTGCTAGATAACAATGTTCTTTGCATGACACATCAATGGGATGGAAGGTGTCCACTGCGCCGTGACATCATGTGCTTATTCCATTGATTACAATGTAGGCAGTCAAGTTAGCTCAATCGATAAGGCGTTCGACTATGGTGCGAGAGGTTGCGGGTTCGAACCCTGGTGGTGCCTAGTACGCTCTCGTGGAAATATTGAGTTAGCTTAAAAATCGTTCCCTTGGACAAGGAACTTACCAAGTACGAAACTCGGGGAGCTGATCCTGGTTGCGATGGTTATTTGTGGAATGTCTCGGTTGTGCGCTCTTGAAGCAGCAAAGTTCCTGATTTGTTGTTGAATGGTTTATGGAATGATGGGGCCGTAGTGGTCAGCGACAACCTATTAAGTGTGCTGAGGCTTGTGGATCAACGTCTAGACTTGATCCACCAATCCTTCAACTGCTACGCACGGTTATCGGGTTTTGCTTGTAGGTGAGGAGAAACGGCCATTTTATTCCGCCATTTTGAACAGTTTCGAAATCGGGGCCGAGGGACTCAGGCTAGATCAATGTGTTGTACCTGTGTTTAGCGCACTATAAATCACTGCGGTTTTTCTTTTTTGTTACAATGGTCACAGTGTCTTATATGATTCAAAATGGTCGCCAATTGGTTTCTGCAACAATCAGGGAATGGTGGTGGTAGAATAATTCACGGATGTGTTTGGTGGAAAAAATCAACAGTTTTAGACGACAAAGGCCCTTCAAGGTCTGGGGACTCAGAAGAAAGAAAAGATCACGTGGATACCTCATAGAAGGCAACCGATGACATAGAATTACACTGTGTTCATTACGTGTTTAATGTCATTATGTCCTTTATGGAGTAACCACGTGACACTGCAATTGAAATTCCCGAGTCTCCCAATTCCCTTGTAAGACGTCGGCCATCTTTAACTGATACTTTCTTCTTCAAAGCACCACTTCCACATGACTTCCGTGCAACCTTCTTCTGTCATCAAGTTTCTGTTACATTGCAGAAACCAATTAAAGTATAACCATTATAGGCGACCATTCTAAAGGCATCTGAACATTTTGTGGACTTTAAAAAGATTCTTCTTCTTTTTTTCTTTTTTTTTTCTTTTTTGTACAAACGTATTTCCGTGTTTCTGATATTGTAAGCACTGGAAAACCGGCATGATGTCAACATATAGGTGACACCTTCCATCCAATTGATTAGCCTAGTTATATTTTATGCAAAGGAACATTGCCATCATGATCTAGTGCGTAATGTGAAATCGACAGGATATTGGATGAATGGTCAACTGAGTTTGTCGAATTTTGTTGCAGACTTCAGAATTCTTGAGCGATGTTTGCAGTGTCTGTTGTATGGAAAGCCCTAATGAGATTGAAGAGCTTACTGACTGATGTAGCTGATGTGTTCGGACTATCTCTACGTAAAATGGCCATTCATATTTATGTAAACAAAGAAATAAACACATCATTTTGAAGTTTATGTTTTATATATGTATATTGTACTTCTCCCTTTCAAGTGCCTTGTTGGCGCAGCTGTCAGTATTAAAGGCGTCAGACTAATGATCATGGAGGATGGAAGTAACAGAAACGCTGGTTCGAGTCCCGAATTGGATACGCATTGTGCAAGCGCAAAGTCAGTATGAATCTCAATATTTATGAATATTCCTGACTTTGGAGAAGAGTATTATTTTACTGTTTACCAATTTATTGCAAAATAAAAGAATGACGCAGTTGCAACACAACCAGATGAAGCGTCAAAAATTAAAATACAACGGGAAAAGTTTATCAACCCTGTACTACACGATCTTTTGGCAATTGTCACGATTTCTGTGGTTTCGCTCAATGGTTCCCGCGTAATTTCAATAGAACGACCTATGATTAACCTTCAGACACTTCGTTTTATTTCACTTGAAGAAAATAATCAAAACATCTTTAATTTAAGATTATGATCTGTAGTTTAATTTCTTTTACATTCGATAGCCCGGATTTATTAGCTATTTATTAGGAATTGGTCATTCTCTAACACATTATACATGTTATATGTTTGTTTGCTTGTTTGTTTGTCTGTTTGTTTGTTTGTGCTGTTAGTATATTATTATTTTCCTTTGATATAATTAGCACATGTATAATAGTGGTATTAATTTGAAGTGTGGTACGATAAAGAATATAAACCCAAATGGCAAATGAACGAAGCCTGTCGCACTTTCTGAGTGCATAATGGTAAAGCTTTCGAAGTTTCGACTGCGAGTGAAGTTGCTTGACATTCTGAAGAAAACTGGAATACTGTAAAACACTTTAATTTCGCGGGTACTTTATTTCGCGAATTGGCGATGATCGACATTTTCGCGAGTATTTAATTTCGCGAATTTACCATTTTGTTATAAGCTTACACCTACAAGTATGCCAAATGTTTAACTCCACAGAATTCTGCACTAACTTTCATATTTCTATCCGTTTACATCGCTCTGAACACTGGATAAATTTCCCTTTTCTTGGCCTATAATGTACAATGAATATCTAGTATTTCAGATTAAACCTTGATTTTTTATATATTTTGTCATTTTGACTGTCTATTTTGATGATAGTTTTGCAATATTTTACCACTTCCGTGTTGGGCCATCGGCCATATTTGATTACCTTATTCCCAATGCCCCTTGCGTATTTCCCACAATGCTGTGGGTAACAATTAGCCTAAGTTCCTCTCCTCTTCCTAAAGATTGAAGACCATGCATAACTTTTAACAGACACGTGGATTTAACCTATAATAAATAAAATTTAAAAAAATATTACCCATAATGCCGTATTTCAGGATGTTTGTGCATAATTACTGGAGTTCAGAAATAAACAAATTAACCCATGAGAACTACCTGCCGATTGGCCAAAAAGAAGCTTTCATTATCGACTGGACCAATCAGCAACATTGTTAGAATAATTTCACCATGCAAAAAAAATTGGATAAATTATTTGCAAAGCTCCATTCTGATTGGTGATTAAAGTGAAGATATCACGTAATTGACCAATCAGAGGCAATGTTAGATCGGCAGGTAGTGCTCAGGGGGGTTAAAGATGGCCGATTTGATAAGAAAAATATCAGCTGAAAATATATCAAAAAAGAACGTCCAAATATTAGTCCAGAAGGACTGAAAAATTAACAAAATGGATGTGCACTAATAAAATTAAAATGTTACTTTACATCCATGCATCATGCTGTATTCTGAGCGATGTAAATGGATATAAATATGATGGTTTGTGTAGACAGAATAAGCATAATACATAAAGCTTGACAAGCTTTCTGTGTGTGTTTTCAAGGATCAATTTCGCGAGTATTTAATTTCGCGAATTTATAGACCTCGCGAAATTCGCGAAATTAAATACCTCGCGAAATTAACTTGTTTTACAAAGTAGATAGCAGAGACTGAATAATGATACGCCAGTTTGATAAGCAGATGGCTAGAGCGGCAGATGGAGATTCTAAATAATAATGATTCGAGGAATGCGTCAAGGATGTCTATTGTCACCAGTGTACTTCTTCATATATGTTGAAATTGTGATGACTGAGGCGAGGTACTGGCAGTTGACCATATTGTGGAAGTCAAGCAATAGTTACATTGCCTATAAAGTATAGGATACAATGCTATAACTAGCATGCCGACACTTGCTTAAGAATTTGAAGAAGCCATACTAAGCCGACACTTAAGAATTTGAAGAAGCCATACTAAGATTAGAGCATTAATACAAATTGGGAGTTTCAATAGGTTCTCCGTCGGATAAGTATAAAACTGTCAAACATTCGTCAGTATTAGGAGTTTTACATGTAGACATGTCTACAGAGTCCACAGAGTATCTTATGGGCAGTCCTTTTCCACCGAGTATCATGGAGTAGTCCTTGCCCAATGATATACAGTAGAAGATTGATTCCTATCTACTAAAGAGATGGTGGCTCTGAAAAGAGCCGTTCTAGTAGGTGTCCCTTTCCTACTGTAGATTCAGTGGCTCTGAAAAGAGCCGTTCTAGTAGGTGCCCCTTTCCTACTGTAGATTCAGTGGCTCTGAAAAGAGCCGTTCTAGTAGGTGCCCCTTTCCTACTGTAGATTCAGTGGCTCTGAAAAGAGCCGTTCTAATCGGTGCCCATTTCTTAATGTAGATTCAGTGGCTCCGAAAAGAGCCGTTCTAGTAGGTGCCCCTTTCCTACTGTAGTTTCAGTGGCTCTGAAAAGACTAGCGGACTGCCCATAATACACTAAAGGGTTAGCGGCTCTGAACACAGTCGTTATATTCCATTTTCACCCTGCTGTTTCGCTCGCCCATCTATGTGGCGTCTTTAAGCGTGTGTGTGGGCACGTGTAGAGCAGGCACGTGAATATTGCAAGAAGGGATGAAAGTCATTTGAATACGGATTGGTGGAAATTAGAAAAAAATAAGTTTGGAAAGAGATGAAAACAATTGGGATCAGGTAATGGAGAAGAGAGGACATTACAAAGTACTATCGGGAACAGATAAAAAAACTCAGCATGACTTGAACATGTTGAAGGACAGGTAAGAGAACTTAGAGAAGACTTTCCATGGAATTAAAAGGAAGAATGGTCCTACTTAAAACAATAAATATCGAGAAGTAGTTATCGAAGCGGTAACCTTTCCGAAATATTAAAATGTTTTCAGAGAAGCCTTCTAATGGTGAATTCCACTGACTGATCTTGCGAGTTCAAGTTGGCTTGGAAAAATTGTCATAATTTGTTATTTCTCCAAAAATGTTTCAACAGATTTCATAATGTTAAGATCAATGCACGTATCCGGGAGGCTTACCCCACATTTTACTGACCTCTCTTTTAAATACTATTCAAGCACGCGTCAAAGAGATAACTGGTTGTTTGCCAAACCGCAAATATGATTTTAATAATAATAAAAATTCCCTTTAAAGGGAAAGCCAGCTTCAATGCAGAAGATGCCTTGTAATTAGTTTGGGTGGTGGCATTTTTAGGATCACTCTTTGTTATGATCCATCATGTTTCATGACAGTCCACCAAACCATCAATGATGAGAACATGCACACAGAAACAGCAAACCAAACAACTCCTATAACTTCCTGTCAATTAATTACTCCAAATTGTTCTGTCTTTTTGTCTTTTCTGCCTTTTAGGCTACCCTTAGCTCATTATTAATATAAAGAAATGCAGTTTTTAGTTAATTGGCTAAAAACTGCCATCCTACTTGCCTTATACATGCACATTAATTTTATATTAATTCGCAATTTATACTTAATATAGCACATTATAAAATGTATAAAGACTGATATTGTTCAATTATAATAGGCCTACATGTATATAAATTATACCCATATCAAAAATAGGCCCTGAAATTGCATCGAATTTTTCCCGTTGAAAAGACAAAACTGATGTTTAAGATATAAATTATTTCATAAATGACATTTTGAGTCATTTTTATCCATAAAACGATACAGATTATAGGATATTTTTACTTTGACTTTTACGTCCATAAAGGTTTTAATCATGTTATCAATACACTCACATCTCATGCTGTGCTGATCTCCAGGAGGTCTGCGAATGTAAATCTAAGAACGCCTGATAACAAGGATTCTATAATTTTCTTTCGTTGATATGCTGTGGAAACTATTATAGGCCTGGCATGAACTTTTAATGTCATATTTCCTTCAAACCATAACTTTTGAAATTCTCACTCGTTTTCATTCGTTGAAACGGCAAAACATACTTTCTTTTTCTTACAAATCCAATAACAGGTCTATTATATATTTTCACCATAAAAAGTTCCGCAAAGTAATTCAAACCAATGCTAGTACCCCGTAATCTCTTTAGCAAACAAAGACGATCTCCGAATTAGATCATAGCCAGCTAAGGGTCGGTTCATAGTGCATATTCGAAGGCGAATATTCGGCTTCGAATACGTTTTGGGCGTCAAAATATATGCGGCTTCGAATATAAAACTATGAACCGGAGAAAGATATATTTCTACAATTTACAGCGTTGCCCGACTGTTAACAAGTATTGCCCGTTGATCAAGGTAAGCAAAATTTAGAGAATTTCTTTAACGAAGTTAATAAAATCATAATAGGTAAACTCTATTGAACTACCGTAAAACCCCGTCTACAAGCATATAGTGTGCTTCTGATGAAAGCTACTTTAATCCAGTCGCCATTATGGAGTTTGAGCAAATAAATTACGGATCCAAGCATATACAAACAAGTATTATTTTAAGACCGATCTATTGTATTGGTATATTAACGCTTGCTTCGAATTAATTAAGCTTTTATAAAAAATACTATATATGCTTGTAGACGGGGTTTTACGGTATTGTCATGATTTAATGTCTGTATAAATGGGTCTAAATAGGAGCAGTGGCGTAACCAGTGGGGGCCAGGGGTGCAAGCTGTCCCCGGACACAACAAACCTGGAAGGAGGGTCAAAAAATTGGGAAGGGAAAATGGGGAAAGGGATAAAAATAGGGAAGAAAAAAGAGGGAAGAGAAAGGGAAAGAAGAGAAAAGGGGAAGGAGAAGAGAAAAAAGGAAAGAAAGAGGGAAGAAAAGGGAAAGAAGAAAAGAAAAAGAGGGAAGAAAAGGGGAAGGAGAAGAGGAAAGGGAAGGGACTCAAGGGAGAAGAGAAAAGGGAAAGAAAGAGAAAAGATCTATAATAGGCCTACTACTTTCATTGTGAAATTTGTACTCTGAAACACTGATATTTCGGGACCGACTCCACCCGTTTAACGCTTCGTGGCAAGCAAGCTTTCTCTCGAACATAAATACTAAAACTTTTGATCAGAAATTGGGAAATATTTCAATCTTGCCCCCCCCCGGAAGGTCAGGTCTGGTTACGCCCCTGACCTGAATAGGAGTCAAAAAGATTTAATAACCTGCCTGTAACAGGCGCGGAGGTTGACCCATACCTTCGTGTAGTTGTAGGTTTCAACTGCAAAGCAAATCAAGAAATGAATGAGTCAAATCTAAATAAGTGAATAAATAAAAATAAATAAATAAGTCAATAAATAAGTCAATAAATTCATAAATAATTAAATAAATAAATTAATTAATAATTAATTAATTAATTAATTAATTAATTAATTAATTAATTAATTGATTGATTGATTGATTGATTGATTGATTGATTGATTGATTGATTGATTGATTGATTGATAAATAAATAAATAAATAAATAAATAAATAAATATATAAATATCATAAGATATGATTGAAGCGACGACAAATATGACAGCCCTCACAAGTGTTATATATGAGACCACCCACGGTGACCCACCAAATATATATCTGTCGAGTTCAACAAAATTCAACTCCCACAAATATATTTCCGGTGAACACTTTTTTCATTGGCTGATATCCACTTGAGATCGGTATCATCAAAGTAGTACTGCTCTCATTTCACGATTCATTGAGCAATCAATTTTGGCATTTGACCGAAATACGCGTCAAAAGATAAAAGTCTCGTTCCGAACTTGTGTAGGCCTACATTGCTAGGGCCTAAGTGTGTTTTAATGCCTGATTCACAAATTATAGAAATAAACAAGAATTTATTTTAAAAGAACACGCAATGATAGGATACCAACGCTCGTGGTTTTGGTTGTTCTGCATAGTTTATGAAGATATTCATTGCAAAGCGCTATATATCCATTCCAACATATTACTTATTTTGCCCTCTTAATTATTAATTATAATTATGAATTTGACTGATAACAACGCATTACATCTTTATTCCGCCCAACATAACATCGTTTATTGGGGCCAAAAACGTCAAGAATTCCGCTAGTGCGGAAAAGATGACAAAAACCCGGGGGACAAAAATGGGTGAAACTCCATGGCAAACGCATTTTATATCAATAACCAATGATTTACCCCCCCCCCCCCCGACCCTCACATATCCTCTGCCAGGGGTAGATGCATATGGGGACCTAGAACTGGGGCCAAACATTATTTATGTAAAACCGGGGTGGAGGCATAAATCTGAATTTGGGCTTTTTTTCTGCATCAGTCGATTTAAATAGAGCTACGTTAATATGGAAACATTCACTTGTACATTTAGGTTATGTTTGTAAGCCTAAATATCATATTATTTGCATAAAACATTACTTACCATCACTACAGCATTGGAATGCTATTGCCTGCCAGTCATTTTCCTTTACTTTCATATCATATAAATATGAGTACGCTTGTACCGCACTAATAAGGGGACACACCACTAAATCAATGCGCCATTTGTGTAACCCTAATGAGTTCCGGTAAAATACAGAAACTATTTGAGGTATTTTGGGCTGGTCTTTAGCTTTATTAATCAGAAAGAATGGCGAATTATAGCTTAAATAAAAGTGGAAAGCCTATACATAAATTTGAGTCACCAAAAATGTCGCATTTTTATAATTATTTCTTATTAATTATTTAATTAATTAATTAATTAATTAATTAATTATTTCGTATTGAAGATATGGATTTTTCCCCAAAACACCAAAAATAAGGTCTTTTGGGGAAAAAATCCATATCTTCAATATGAAAAATCAAAATTGTCAATTGATTGTCGGCTTTTCATCCCACCTACATACACTATAAGTATAATGCGGACCTATTTTCTCAAATGCGACATTTTTGGTCGTCGGCTTTTCCTCCCAGCTACATACACTTTAAGAAAATATCATTAGATTTATAATATTTACTTCGAGGACTGTTATATCAATATGTGAAAACTATCAAATTTTAATAATTTGTCATAAAATTTGTATTATATCGTGAATTTCAAAAATGAAAATTATTTGATATCAGAAAGACATTCTTCGTATTCATAATGTAAATCGATATGTCTGATGTGCTCTCATGGCCCACAAAAATACTGTCGAAACGCTCAAAACGCTCATTCCAGATCCCTTGATTTTCATTGGGGATTTTTGAAATCATCGTTCTTCGAACGATATTCAGGTGACCTCGAGCCTTTCATATAAATCAATAGTATCTCGCTATCAGTTGCGCGATATTTAATCCGATTCAACTCGGCGTGTCATCATATTTTATTCGTTGCCGTATATATTTTGACGTCACAAAAAGTATTCGAAGCCGAATATTCGCCTTCGAATATGCACTTTGAACCAGCCTTAACGCTGGCGAAAATTGTATTCTGTGTTGCCACCATGGTACTTAAAGGCCCATTCAGCGATTTCTCAAAGCTTGGCTTGTCACAGGCTTCCTAAGCCAACAGGCTACATGTAGCCCTAAGAATTATGTGGATCCATTTTATTGATTTATCTTTCTAGGTGATTTGCGAAGTGAAATTGTAAGCACTGGTATAGGACTAATTGGGCTTAAGGCTGGTGGCTTAGGAAGCCTGACCACTAACCATGCTTCGAGAAACCGGCCCATAAGTGGTTAAGTCCAAAGCCGTGTATTTAGGCAAAATGATAATTACTTCCGGTCATAGTTTCCTATCAAGGCTGTCGAATTCGGCATGATACAGCGCTAGCAGGGCAGTAGCCACACCAAATGTCGGGGGGGTCTTCGAAAAAAAAACATAATTGTGATCCAAATCGATCTAAGGATCGTTTGGTGGTGCAGGTAAACAAAATATATTGGACAGAAAATTGTTGAATCATTACTTTTTGGGGCGCCCGCCTTAAGCGGGCGCACCTATAGGCATGACTTTGTGAAAAGCATCTAATTTCACTCTTGCTAGATTTACTTCGCAATTGTTTTGCTAAAATTATGCCCATATGCCCAACTCAGAAATAAAACCACAATTTGTTTGGATTTTATTTTATTATTGTTTTCTGATATGCACGGGATAAAATGTTGAGCGTATATTCTTTGTATAAAATACAAAATTAATGGACTTATAAAAACACCTAATAAATCCAGACCTTTGACCTTTGTATGCCTTCAACCAGTTTACCGTGTGTCTTAGAACCCGATAGACGGTGACATTTGACCATACACTAGGATCCACAACATGCTCATCTATCATGGGAACAGTTCTTAAACCCTAATACATTTGTACAATCATCCTTGGAAGATTTGGGTACACAAACTCTACTCTGCAACTTGAGGTCAAATTTTGCACTATGATTATGTAATTGAGGTTATTGGACTATGCCATTGGGATGAGACTCTTGTGGTCCATAGTACCCAGTAATGTTTGCTTAATTAGATGTTATCTTAATTAGAGCTCTAGTTGGCCAAAGGTTATTATTTGCATGGTATAATTGACTTGGAACGTTTGTTTCAGTGCTGGGGAGATGTCAGAGTCAGGATGTAGGTATCATTATGCCTCAAATCACGAATTATTGTAAGATTAGTGCAGAGTAGGTTAGATATGAAAATGGAAAGTTACAACAAATGACTATACACCTCATTCGTGAACTGTGTCTTTTTTAAACTCTTCCTGTTTATCCTTCATCTCTATTTGATTTTCAGTGTATTAGCAAGTAGATGATGTATATGTATCACAGACATTATACATTTATAAAAACTTAACGTTTTCTATTGGTCAACATAGGCGTAGATCCCGGGTGGGGGATAACCCCCCCCCCCCCATATTTTGCCAGGGGAGCTTACTTATTTGTGTCTTCTATACTATTCATCATAATACCCCTGCATAACGAAATTCAACAATATTCAATATCCAAAGCAATATCCTCACTATAAATAGGTCCCAAAAACAGAATTTTTCCCCACCCCACATAATCGCAAATTGACACGAAAGCTTCATTCCCATATATTTCATCCAAAACGGTCCTGTCATACATCTTCCCCAATCAAACACATTTCTCTTGCATTTGGTCATTTCCTACTCTTCCCTAGAAAAATCATTATAATACCAAATCTACACACCATGGAATTCACCATATCACGTCCAAGCACTATTCATCATATACCCCTGCATAACGAAATTCAACAATATTCAATATCCAAAGCAATATCCTCACTACAATAGGTCCCAAAAACAGAAATCCCCCACCCCACATAATCGCAAATTGACACGAAAGCTTCATTCCCATTTATTTCATCCAAAACGGTCCTGTCATACACCTTCCCCAATCAAACAGATTTCTCTTGCATTTGATCATCTTCTACTCTTCCCTAGAAAAATCATTATAGGCCTAATACCAAATCTACACACCATGGAATTCACCATCACGTCCAAGCTCACATTGGGCGCCCCATTCCTTTTTTAAAGGAATTTTTATTACAACAAATCTCTCTCTTTAATACCGTAAGCCCATACTTGAAAACAGATTATTGTTATCATGGTACGTAATAGGAAGTAATTCCAAAACATATATGATTGAAAATAAACTGATTTATTCCCCACTTTTCGTTATCATTTTGTTTTTCAACACTGGTTGTTGACCTATGTCGAAACCAAGCTACCTTTATACACACAAAACTTACTAGTTGCTTGTGCCAAATAACAATTGAATCTTTTGTTATCCATATTGAGATTTAAAAGAAGTAAATGCACGTGCGATAAAAAGTGGTATAACAAAATCTAACAGGTTCATTATCAAACTAGTCAACCAGCAAACAGGGTATGAATCATCGCATTAAAATAAAACATCACTTTTCTGAATCAAGTACCGAGAAAGTAGATAAAGGATAAAAGTTGGTTCACTTTTACGTGCAAGGTGAGAGTTTGTGAACTGTTTTGAAATCTTTAAACCCCGTTGATTTTCAAAAGACTAATAAAGGTTATTTGTTGTTGTATTTTCGTGTTTGTTATTGTTTATTTTTATACTGTACAATTCATGCTAGTGGTGTATCAACATATTAGTCATCCAAGAATATTATTTTTCATGACAGGTGATTTTAAGAGAATTGAAAGAAACAACGCACGTTTATAAAAATGTTGATTTTTAAAGGAGGAGTGTTACCATCCTAAAACCGTCCCCACTTTTCCCAGTCAAAATTTAAATGGAATGTCAGTAGTGACATTTTAGGCCTTCATTGTTTCGTTTGTATTTTGTGTCTTCTGGTTGGGTTACCCACATTATATTTTAACAGCAACAACCATAAAATAACCATGAAATCTCACACATCCCTGGGAAAGGGGCCAAAGTTGCATAGGTTAACAAAATAATGTGACGCAAAACTGGCCAAGCTCCTTTAAAGTTAACTTTTTACAGGGTGATCAGGCGCGTGGCAGAACTTCAGTAACCGAAAGGGGCGCGAATTTCTTGGTGAGCTAAGGGGCTGTGCAATAATTATGAGGCCTCCCGGGGGTAAAATTTCCAAACGGCTCGCCAAAAATCGTTTGCCCCCCCCCTCTCAGCCTGCCAAAATCGCCCCCCCCACCTCTCGGCCCGCCAAAAAATAACATGTATCTTGAATTGAAGTAAGCATACGTCCCGGCCTACGTGCACATTGCACACATTTTGTTTAAATGTCAAAAAAAAATCATAAAACTGTTATCACGATCATTAAAATGTAAGGCCTATTTGTGTCACCTTTACGTGATTTTGCACAACAACAAAATGTGTTTTGGATGCATGCTCATTCACACATGAAAGTGTCGTGAAATCCAACATGACTTAAAACACAACCCATATATCTAGGGACCGGGTCAAAAAGGGCCTGATCTCTGATGATAGAGCTCGGTAAATCATGTAAACATTCTGGTAAATACCCCCAAGATATGGAGTACTAGTAAATCGTCACTCAAAAACAGAGTCAAAGTCCTATTTTATCGTGTTTTTAATTGACACTTATGACTGAAATGAGGGGTAATTATGGTACTAAAAACGATAGATAATCAAGATCATTTGATAGGTTGGTGGGGTGTGCTACTTATTAGGGACGCACCATTAGATTCTCAGGGTGGGGGTAGGAAGTTTTTCAAAAAAAAACTTCACCCACTACATGAGCAAAAAAAAACTTTCCCCACCAACACTAAAAAAAAAAAAAAACCTTCCCCACCTAACTGTGTATAATGCATGAAATTAAAAAAAAAAAAACTTCGCCGCCTTCGGCGGCGAAAAAAAATTTCTTCCCCGACCCTAACTTCCTACCCCCCCCTGAGTATCAAATGGTGCGTCCCTTATTCCACGCAGGCCCGTACGCAGGATTTTTATTTAAACAATGATGGGCATTCTTTCTGGTTTTCGTTTTGGCACGTCAAAAGTTATTGCATGCCAAAACGTTTGTTTTCAAAACCTAAAAATATATTTTACAGTACTATTCTATAGAAAGGAAATAGAGAAATTCTTTGGCAAAATTTCATCTTGGTCGTATTAATCAGAAAGATTTTCAACCTCAACAAAACCGATTTCAAAAATATGTGCCAACATGTTGTCCTTGACACAGATTTGGCGCAATAGGAGCTACACGTAATAAGCATGATAATTTCCCATGAGGTCGACAATTTTTACAAAGAAGAAGGTCTAATGCTATTATAGCCTAAATCCTGTCAACCCGAAGCGTGAAGTTATTATGGCACAATCTTGCTTAAAGGTCTAACATCGTTGGCCAGGCCAATTGGCCAGTAACTATAATAAAAGTTCCCTTTAAAAGGGAAGGCCAGCCTCAATGCAGAAGAGGTCTTGTAAATAGTTTGGGTCACCGTGAAAGGCATTTTTAGGATCACGCTTACATCCATGTTACATGACAGTTCACCAAACCATCAATGGTGAGAACGTGCACACCGAAACAGCAAAAAACATTAACTCCTATAACTCCTGTCAACTCTTTAATTCATTACTCCAAATTGTTCTGTATTTTTGTCTTTACTGCTTTTTACCCATGCTTATTATTAAAATCAAGAAATACACTGCAGTTGTTAGTTAATTCGCTATGTAAACTCAACTTACATGCACATTTTATTTTAAAATGATTTTATATTATTTCGCAATGTATAGTTTACTATAAAGTAGATAGTGGCAAGCACATGATAAAGGACTGATCATTCACTACAATCTTCACTACTTTTTTTTAAACTGTATTTTTTGAATGTGTTGATTGTTGGTCCGAAACGCCTGCAAAGCTATGGACATGGCATCTTACCTACTCCATTCTGTAATAGTCTGCATTGTGTGTTTTCTCAGTCTTCAATCATTTTGTTTAATGTAATTTTATGAATCAATAAAAAGATAGAAAGTGGCCTCACTTTAGTTATGTGTCATTTTACAGTATTTATAATTTATAAAGTAAGACAATAATTTATTTATTTTCTATAAGTGCATGCCAAAATATGGGATATATTGTTCAATATTATAGCTAGCCCCTAAAAACTTTATTTTCCATTGGATTTTTCCCGTTTTAACAGACAAAACTGATGTTAAAGATAGCAATAATATCATCAATAACATTTTGAGTAAATTTTATCCATAAAACGATACAGGATAGGATAGATAATTACTTTGACTTCAATGTGGTCCATATAATGAAGATTTTGATTCTACAACATTATTAGATCTGTTATCAACATAATCAATTATGCACTCACAGGCAACCAAACATCATGCTATGCTCAGTAGTGCACTGATATGACCTCGTTCCAGTGATCATTCCCCGCTAATTACTAATTGTTGACATGTCATTTTTTGATATGCTGATTGCTGAACAAGTTTATGTAGGCCTAACCTATGATAACTTTTTAAGTCATAATTAATTCAAACATAACTTTGGCAATACTCAATCGTTTTCGTTCGTTGAAACGGCAAAACATACTTTCTTTTCCTTGCAAATCGAATTAGCAGATATCAAAAACATTTCCACCACAAGAAGTAAAAAAAATAATTCATACCAATAGAAGAAGGCTATAATCTTAGCTAATCTTTAGTGTACACAAATCCCATCTCAGAATTAGATACCAGCCCTATGGGCTGGCGAAAATACCAGCAATTTATACTAAATGTTTACACTATAGGATTTGGGAAAGTGACCTTGTCCTTTACATATCCCAATGTTCGTTTAGTTTTTACATTAGTCAGGACCTTTTTTATTATCATGAATTATGTTTTGCCATAAAATGTAACAATGTTTGATCCAAAATAATAGATTCAACTTGCAGTCACGTATAATAGTGCCGCGATAATTGATTCCTCTGATTGGTAAAATCGAACCTGATATTTTCGGTTTAAGGGTTCGATACTCCGCCGTGATGGTAATTTACTAGTAACTAGCCTAACTCCGTCAAGCCCTAAATGAAGGCGCCCTTCCCTTCTATACCTTCTCACAATACTGTTCGGCCGCGACGACCAGAAAACTGATGAATGCAATGTAGCGTACTAATTTAATATTACCAGAGAGGATTAAATACGATACAATAGGCCTATATACGGGCCTATATATTTATTTTGATCGAGAACGAATTTGTAAAGTATTTAAAAAATACAGTTGCACTCGCGATCGCGTAGGTATGCTGATAGGGGTGTGTGGGTGGGAGGTGTCGTCGGCGGGGAAGATTGTAGGGGTTGTATTAGGTGTGTTTTGCGTTTGTATAAAGTTTTGAAGAAAAAATAAATAGTATATTTGTCCTTGATCGCATTATGACATGCATACCCACGCTACCCGTCACATGTATAGTAGATAAAAACGACGAGATTTTCTCATGACATGTTCTTATAGTAGGAAATCTAAGAAAAAGTTATAGCAATTGACAAAATAGGAAACGTGGTATCCGATCCATGTATCCGATCTCTTCTGCGTCTCTCACGGTCCGTGGTGATAAGGTATAGCTTAAGGTTACTACCGGTCAAAATGTTTAGGGCCGGCAATATAAGACAATTATTAAAAAATGATCTTAAAGGCCCATTCAGTGATTTTCTCATCCGGACGATCGCAAAAATCATCAAAATTCAGATTTTGGTACCTTTGTAATTGGCATAGATGTGCTAACATAGCCTGCTAGTGGTTCGGTCGAAAGCCGTGTATTTTAGACAAAATAAAGCATTTGCATGATTCTGGACTTTTGATACTGACAGTACAAAAGTCCGACTCGAGATCGAAAGAAGCTCACTCTCCACGTACCAACACGCGTTGCGTATTGTTTCTACTACTTATTACATCAGTAGCTACTATTTTAAACAAAATACGCAATTTTAACTGTTTTTCATATTTGAATTGACCGTTAGTTTGCCTCGGTGACCTTTAATTGCTTATTTTGTTTTCTACTACAAAAATTAAGCGTCTGTTTTAAGGGTTTTAAATCAATTTAGACTCTACTTCCCCGTGTTAGAAACACTGGACTAGGAAGTTTTTCCAGTCGATTGGTGGCGCACTGTACGAAAATCTCGATTTTCTCGAGTCGATCTGAGTTGAAGTAGAAAACCTTTCTAAAATTTCTCTTTTTTGATTAATTTGTCGATGTATTCAGGGAAAAAGTGGTTTAATGAAATTCTGTAGACTTATTCTTTATTTCTAAGCAACTCTGACAAATTTCCATTTTTTTAATGTTCCTGTGAAATCACTGAAAGGGCCTTTAAATACACTCTCACATCCCTGGCCGATGATGATAATGATGTTGATGTTGATGATGATGATGAAAAAATAGATGCACATCCCTTATAGAGGAGTTCAGATTTCCGGACTTTTTGCCTAGTTATGATTACTGGAAATCCAGACTTTCAAAGTGTCTAAATACGCAAAAAAATAATTCATTATCGAAAATTCTAAATTTGAGGGGCCCATTTGGACAATTCCGTGAATTTTTATACATTTTATTGCATTTCCATACTTTTTCCAGAAACATTTTCAACTGGAATTCCAGTCATCAGGAACCTAACCTGGAAATCCAGACTTTTCTTTGAAAAGTTACTCCTCTATAGGGGGGTGTGCATTTAATTTTTGGAATAGCCCAATACCATTTTCGAGTATGTGACCCGTTCCGACAAAACCAGGAACAAGTCGCATATTTTGACATTTCATGATTGGAATAAAAATGTAGGCACGAGACAATAAGGCCTAAAAAATTGTTTGATTGGTGTAACATAAAAAAAAATTTAGGGTAGGTAGGTCGGGATTCTTTTTTTTTTTTTTTTTTTTTTTTTTACTTTTTAAGCTGTAAATTTCGTTTGAAAAAGGCTTTGGAACTTTTTTACTGAAAAGTTAGGGTCGGGCATAATTTTAGGGTAGGTCGGGTTACGCCAATCAAACAATTTTTTTTTTTAGGCCTAAGCTTCAAAATGATACCAAATTTATATACATAGCATCAATATTTTTCAAGATATGGATAATTTTGTAAATGATACCTTGATATTTTTGCCAAATTGCTAGTCTCAGCAATATGCTAATTAGTTTTCTGCCTTACACAGGATTGAATAGGGATTAGCAAAGTTCAACTGTAAATTATTGATTAAATAATCCTCCTTTTAATAATTTGAAGGATTTGAAAGTCCACTCATTCCCAAGGTCAAATACCATGAAATTAAGAATTCCAAAATGTTATTTATTTTATAGGAATGTCATCTTTAAAGGCCTATAACTCGAAAAATGCCTGACGACTTGTTCCGGGTTTTGTTGGAGCTGGTCACTTATGTAAAAGTTCTTACCATAAATAAATATGAGAAAAAATGGGTCAAAGTTGGGTCCGTTTTTATTGGGATACCCTGATATAATGAACTGCTATTAGTGCTAGTTACGCCGATTTGTAAGACGAAACTGATTTGTCCTCATTAACTAGAGTTCGTCTGAGTAATATATAGAGTAATTAATTAATTGATTAATTAACTGTATTTTGCTCGTGTCTAAATGTCTGGACTCAGACTTTGAAGGATTTCAGCTGTTGCATAGGTCAGGATAAACCCGGGATGGACAAGAATGACCTATATATTAAGATTTTTGTTGGATTCGGCAATTCAGCATCGAAGTGGTTACGTAAATCTCTTGGTTACCGGATTGCGCTATTTGTCATATACTTTGTGTGGTGATTGTTTCGATCGTGGTTCATTACTCAAGCGCATGATCCCGTTGATGACATAGTAACATTACGTAACTTCGATACTGAATAGAGATTGCCCATTTTAAGGGATCTGGAATGAGCGTTTTGAGCGTTTCGACAGTATTTTTTGTGGGACATGAGAGCACATCAGACATATCGAATTGCATTCTGAATACGAAGAATGTCTTTCTGATATCAAATAATTTTCATTTTTGAAATTCATGATATAATACAAATTTTATGACAAATTATTAAAATTTTATATTTTTCACATTTTTGATATATAACAGTCCTCGAAGTAAATTTTATAAATCTAATCATATATTCTTAAAGTGTATGTAGCTGGGAAGAAAAAGCCGACGATCAATTGAAAATGTTGACCTTTCATATTGAAGATATGGATTTTTTCCCAAAAGACCTATTTTTTTTGGTGTTTTGGGAAAAAATCCATATCTTCAATACGAAAGGTCGAAATTTTCAATTGATCGTCGGCTTTTCATCCCACCTACATACACTTTAAGTATAAATCATCAGATTTATAAAGTTTACTTCGAGTATATATACTGTTAAATATCAAAAATATCAATTTTTAATCATTTGCCATAAAATGTGTATTACATTGCGAATTTCAAAAAATCAAAATTATTTGATATCAGAAGGAAATTCGTCGTATTCAGAATGCAATTCGATATGTCTGATGTGCTCTAATGTCCCACAATAAATACTGTCTAAACGTTCATACCCCAGCCCTTAAGGCGTCTGTCCAAGTTTGAAAAACACCTCCAAAGTTTCATTTATGGATTTTCAGATTCTGAGGACAAAAGCTCTATTTTTTTTCTTCCAATAAGCAAGATTTCCAAAGGTTTCATTGGGTTTCATTTGTTTTTATCCCGCTCTCTGTCGTTGCTATGAGCCTGCCATGCACAGAGGAGAAAGCAGGGGAGAAAAGGCTATTCACGGAACAATATGTGACCGTTCACGGCGAATGAGCCGTAAATTCCTCCCCCGGTCAATTTTGTTTTATTTCATGTTTAACAAATATACATCATAAGCTTTAAAATGGTATATCATTTGACTTCAAACGATACCCAGAAGCGGGGTTATAGTTTGTTAAACTTTGCTCCTTCAACGACATTGAATACGACATTCGTACACATTTTACGCTGTAACTCAGAATACAATTTAGGGAATTTACGGCTCATTCGTGCTGTACGGTCGCATATTATTATATCTTGCATAATATGGAGAACACTTAGTTTATTTACCAATGAAATATAGTTCTTGTTCGGTGATCATAGCATGTAATTTAAAGGAAGTTTAGCATTTTTAAAGATTTTCACAACATCATCTCTAACCCCTATATGACCTTTGGCATATTTAACTTGGGTCACTTCTTGTGGCCAAGTTTGGTGTATAAGGTGTATATGCTCCATTGCTTTGTACTTTAATATTGCACTGTGCGTTCCCTTACGGTACTTTTGGGCGAATTTATCACCGTCCCTCAATCAAAGCAGTTTGATGATTTTAACGATTTTGTACCATTTTAAAGAAGACACTTCATGGTTTTTGAATCTCTGAGTTTGAAATTTACTGCCGATATTTGAAATTACGGCTCTTAATCCACACACTGCCTATTTTTATTGAGACACCATGTTGAGTGATGTCGATAGTTTTTATCATTAAGTAATTAACCGTTATTTAATTAGTTTAATGAGGCAACATTTCCATGATTATGACAAGTGACGTTATACATACTACAGCTGTAAAATATGAGTATCATGGTAGTACCAGGACGTACACGTGCAGTAATAGGCACATTGCAGCATAGTCTATGATTGCAGCGGCGTAGCCAGGGCAGCTTCCCCCTTGATCTTGCCCCCCTAACAGCAGTTGGATGCTGACCGCCCTGATATTAAAGATTTATAAAGCCTTTTTTTGTACTTTTTAGCCCTTTTTGTACCATTTAATCGTCCAAATTTTTCACCATTTTTTGCTCTGGGAATTCCCCAAAAAAAAAATTATTTTCACAACCCTAAAGAAGACATCGGAATTCCCAAGATAAGACACCTTTTTATTTTAGGCTTGGGAATTCCCAAACATTTTGCCTGTCTTCTTTAGGGACACTGGGACTTACCAATTTTTTAATCATTTTATTGTCAAAATGGGAATTCCCATGATTACATAGGCCTAAGTATAAACTTGAAGGTTCGACGGTCCTTTGACGCAAAAAGTTTAGTCACCCTGCCCTGGTTCAACGGTTGATAACATAAACATGATCGAAGTCAAATAAAAACATGGTCCATAATGATATGTAAGGTAAACAATGGTAAACGAATTGTAATAAAAAAAAATTGCGATAAAACATTATATGGTACCTGGCCCGGGTAGCGATATTTTTTTACTGGTCAATTTATTGCCATTATTAATATATTATTAACTCTTACTTAACAAAAGAAAACAAATTTATAACAATTAGAATTCTACCAGGGTTCGAAACCACAACCTTAAGATTAACAGTCGAGAGCTACGCTATGAGTCGTTCTGCGAGAAATGCGTTTGTTCATCGTACTTGGTTTGTTCATCGTACTTATTGATTACGGAATAAAGCGCATACACACGATATGCTATTACTGTACTACTAATGTGTTATATTATTAAAGCATTATGCTTTAATAAACCACCAAGTCTATTTTAAATATATACCAGCTCCCTTCTTGCTTAAGCCCTTTACTGTGGATGATTTACCTTACTTGGATTTATTTATCATTTGATTTATAAAGTTTACTTTGAGGACTGTTAAATATCAAAAATATCAATTTTTAATCATTTGCCATAAAATGTGTATTATATCGCGGATTTAAAAAAAAATATCAAAATTATTTGATATCAGAAGGACAGTCTTCATAATTGTTCCCATGTCCCACAAAATAACTGTCCAAACGTTCATATACCCGTACACCAGCCCTTTTCGATCATAATCCTTGACATTGGCACACCGACACCGCCTGGCTAATAATTATTTGGTGCGGCAGAGACACTAAAATGAATACACGGGATCGATACACGTGAATTGCTATGCACGATTTTGATATCAGACGAAAATCTTCGGATACCGGGTTAGAAAATGATGAATATCTCCCGTAAATGAATTTTTCTCAAGAAACCAGATGTGGTCTCATACACTTGAAAATACGTGTTGAACAGATATGATGGTCGCTAGAATGCGCTTTGAAAATTGGCCATGCGCTTTGAACTCAAAATCGGACTTGACTAAAACTCTAATTTTATATTGCGTTGGTCCTGTATGGACTACATCGTGTAGTACAGCTGCACTCACTGCAGTATAAAAGTCGATGACCATTGACCTCAATGGGGTATACAAGCTTATTCACGCACAACCAAGATTGATATGTAAAAAAAAAATAAAGACTGATTGACTGATTGATCAATTACCCGGCTATTGTGAGTAGCCTTAGTCATGTCCCTCGACTAATTATTCGTCTCAAAGAGCTTCAAAGGTCTTAACCAAATGGCCAATCGTGGCTGTGGATTCAACCTACCATGGCGATTTCTGCCATGAAGATATAGGGTCGATGACACTGTGATTGGTATAAGTGTGTCTAGTACTGTCTACGTGCAAAGCAATGGCAATGTTACGTTCTACTGCAATTTACAGGACATACTAAAATACCAGCCGTTGAAATATATATAATAATTATATAAATATTTATTATTATAGCCAATATAGTTATTTACTATCTATCAAATCCTATACCGCCTTGTTCGGGTCTAGTACACAGATTGGTCGCACAAAAAAAATCAATAGGTTAAGTTCTTAAAGCCATGATGTGTGATTTGCTCCACAGCAACGCCCTCAATATATTTCTACTTTTTGCACCATTGTAATGGCCATTGGTGTACATAAATGCTCTGTGAAAAACTAAGCCTGAAGTGCTTTAATTACAGTAAATTTAAGGGGTACTACACCCCTGGCCAATTTTGTGCCTATTTTTGCATTTTTCTCAGAAATTATAGCGCATTGGTGACAAGTAAGATATGTATATTATAGGGGCAAGGACTACAACTACTGCACTGGAAATTTTATTTCAGCACAGATAACAGTTGTGGTGTTACACTCAAAATGAGGAAAACCAATATTTGATCAATAAATCAATAACTACTTGCCTTGAGTTGCTGAATTGTCAGTGCAGTAGTTGTAGTTCTTTCCCATATAATATACATATCTTATTTGTCACCAATGCGCTATAATTTTTGAGAAAAATGCAAAAATAGGCACAAAATTGGCCAGGGGTGTAGTACCCCCTTAACATTTATAATGAGTGCTGAATAAACACATCGCCTGCGTGTGTACATTGAATCATTGAAACATGTTGATAATGGTATTGATCAAAGGAAACCCGGACTATATTGTGGGCGAAATCGTTTTAGTCACGGGATGCATTCTGGGCGCTGCATGAAAATCTTCTTTGGTGATCATCCTTGCCTGGTTATTATTATTATATAAATTATTATACAATTATTTGATCATAAAAGAGCGCCGTTTCACAACATAAAACTCCGTCCTCTGTCATTCGCGTGATTTTTTTGCACGTATGAAAACCTTGCTAACACATCTCGATTTAGGGAGTTAATTTGTTATGAATTTGTGCTCCCAAAATAACTTTTCTAACTTCTGGGAGCACTCCCAGAATAGATTTTCCACATGCAGAGCTGTTCTTTATAAAACTCCTTTGATGGGGGTAATTATTTCATAACATGACATTTGTACAAATGGGTTCATTATTCCTGTTCTTTGGAACTTACAAAGTAAGAGTTTCGGCTAAATTCTTCAATCAATAAAACAATAAATCAGAAGCGAAGGTTGATCCACAGGCCTCAGCACACTTTACAGTGTAGTCCCACCAATCATCGTGATAATAATACAATCGGCGAGCTGATACACGCATTGTAGGCGCTGGAATGAAATAGTAATTTTCTTCGCTTTAACTAATTTGTTTGGCTCGAAATTAAACGAGGACAATAAGATCAGTGAAACCTAACATTTAAATTGGAATCTATTCTTTATGCAAATCACACATTATGGCTTTAATATAAGAAATCACTATCTACTGGAGATAGCACTATGATATTATGGCAATTCTTTATTTCTTTAATACAACAATTGCTATCTACTGAAGATAGCACTGTGATTTTATGGTAATGCTTTTTCGCTATAGTAAGACTAAAATTCGCGCTGGTCCCCGCTAGACGAGTAAACATTTCCATAATCTCCAGTTGACAAGAACGTCTTGTACTAATGGAATAAAGCATTGCCATATATACCACAGTGCGGCTATCTTCAGTAGATTAGCAATTATCGTTTTAAAGAAATAAAGAATTGTCATAATATCACGGTGTTATCTTCAGTAGATAGCAACGTTTGCAATATTGCTATACGGTAATATTGCAGTACTATCTCCAGTTGATAACAATGTCTTGCATTGATGGAATAAAGCATCACAGTGTTATCTTCAGTATTATAGCAATTCTTGTATTAAAGAAATAAGGCATGCCATAATACTACAGTGCTATCTTCAGTAGATAGCAATTATTGCAATAAAGGAATAAAGCATTGTCATAATACTACAGCGCTATCTTCAGTAGATAGCAATGTTTGCAATATAGCTATATAATATCGCAGTGTTATCTTCAGTAGATTAGCAATTATCGTTTTAAAGAAATAAAGAATTGTCATAATATCACGGTGTTATCTTCAGTAGATAGCAATGTTTGCAATATTGCTATACGGTAATATTGCAGTGCTGATATCTCCAGTTGCTAACAATGTCTTGTTTTGATGGAATAAAGCACCACAGTGTTATCTTCAGTATTATAGCAATTTTTGTATTAATGGAATAAAGCATTGCCATAACACCACAGTGCTATCTCCGGTAGATAGCAATGCCATAAAATAAAGAAATAAAGCATTGCCATAACACCACAGTGCTATCTTCAGTAGATAGCACTGTCTTGTATTAAAGAAATAAGGCATGCCATAATACTATAGTGCTATAAAAAAAAATATTTATTTTATTTATTTACTATAGTGCTATCTTCAGTTGATAGTAATTCTTGCATTTAAGGAATAAAGCATTTCCATAATATCACAGTGCTATCTTCAGTAGATAGCACTGTCTTGTATTAAAGAAATAGGGCATGCCATAATACCACAGTGCTATCTTCAGTAGATAGCAATTATTGCAATAAAGGAATAAAGCATTGCCATAATACCACAGTGCTATCTTCAGTAGATAGCAATTATTGCAATAAAGGAATAAAGCATTTCCATAATATCACAGTGCTATCTTCAGTAGATAGCACTGTCTTGTATTAAAGAAATAGGGCATGCCATAATACAGGCTGAGTCAAAAAGAAGTAAACTCATGCTTGAGTGGCTATAACTAGAGATCTGTTAGGAATCTGCAAAAAATGCGGAAAATACCACTGGAAAGTTTACACATCTAAATAAAAAAAGAATTGTTGCAATTGCTCACAGCAAACTAAAGTTATACTCATTTGAATATAACCACCTATTTTTGTAGCTGCACACGGCTGATTGATTTTCATCCTCTTCAATTTCGAATCAACAAAGTGCTAACAGGATGTATTGTTGAATTGACAACCTTTGCTATTAACTAATTACAAATAGCGTCCCCAGGATGAAGTCCATGGCGGTACTGTAGTTTGTAGGGATACCAATTCAAGTCTTTACGAACGATCCGGCAGAAACTTGATTGGGAATGTTGGGTTAAGGATTGCGTCTTGAGCTGATCTTTGGATCTTGCTGTATTAAACATATGTCTAACTCTAGCAATGTTCACTTGTGATCTAGCAGTTTGTGATATGCCTGAAGCTTCCGGCTGTCTGTTCCTTAGTGTCCCGTGCACATTGAGCTTGTTCACATTCTTATATACTGCTCCTTACCTGAAGGCCTATGCTTACATGGAATCCGATTAGCTGTGGGAAATTGGAGACGAAAAAGACGCTGATTTTCATGATATTTTCGTCGACAGAAACGTGCGCTCCCGTGCGGTAAATTGTTGTGCCATGTTGTCATTTGGCCCGTTTCATTATAATGTAGTGCAATGAGGCAAAATTCAAATTGAAAAGAACCCTTTAACAGGTAGGAATTATTATTTTATCAAAACCACACCTGCCACGTAACTTTATTTGCATTTGCATATCGCGCCTTACCAATCAATACAATAGGTACTTGGGAAATGAAACCGCGTGCAGCTATAAAAATGGGTGGTTGTATTCAAATGAGTATAACTAGAGTTTGATGGGAGCAATTGCAACCATTCCTTTTTTCATTTAGACGTGTAGAAGTTGCTCTTTCTGATGATGTTTTCATTTTTAGCAGATTCCTTACAGAGCTCTAGTTACAGCCCTTCAAACATGAGTTTACTTCTTTTTGACTCAGCCTGTACCACAGTGCTATCTTCAGTAGATAGCATATACCACAGTGCTATCTTTAGTAGATAGCAATTCTTGCATTTAAGGCAGTACTATCTACTGAAGATAGCACTGCCTTAAATGCAAGAATTGCTATCTACTGAAGATAGCACTGTGGTATTATAGAAATGCTTTATTCCTTAAATGCAAGAATTGCTATCTACGGAAGATAGCACTGTGGTATTATAGAAATGCTTTATTCCTTTAATGCTATCTACTGAAGATAGCACTGTGGTATTATGGCATGCCCTATTTCTTTAATACAAGACAGTGCTATCTACTGAAGATAGCACTGTGGTATTATGGCATGCATTATTTCTTTAATACAAGACAGTGCTATCTACTGAAAATAGCACTGTGATATTATAGAAATGCTTTATTCCTTAAATGCAATAATTGCTATCTACTCAAGATAGCACTGCAGTATTATGGCATGCCTTATTTCTTTAATACAAGAATTGCTATAATACTGAAGATAGCACTGTGATGCTTTATTCCATCAATACAATACATTGCTATCTACTGAAGATAACAATGCGATATTATATAGCTATATTCCAAACATTGCCATCTACTGAAGATAGCGCTGTGATATTATGACAATGCTTTATTTCTAATAATAATAATAATAATAATAATAATAATAATAATAATAATAATAATAATAATAATAATAATAATAATAACACTAATATTAATAATAATAATAATAATAATATAATAAATAATCACGTCAATCGGAAAAGTGTACATTAGTGGCTGTATTGGTTCGTGAACACACTGGTTATGGTAAATGCGCTGTACTATTGATTTATAACAACCTGATAATAATGTGCTGGGGAATTCATAATTATAAAACAATCGTGACAATCAGGAATATTTCATCACCTAATTAATATGAAGTCAATATTTCACAAATTTCTTAAATATTCTAGTAAAAATCCAGGCCTGTAAATTTCATATAAACACATATCTTACATACCATAAATTCCAAATCATCTTGAAAAACAGCCGTCGCAAATTAAAACAATGAACTTAATAGCAAGTGTTTTATACAGGTAACCAGGTGTGTGTGGTGCGATGTTCGATCGACATTCACTTATGACGTCACAACTATGCCAGATATGTGTTTTAATTAATTAAAATTAAATATATAACGAGCCTTATGAATGTTTGGTATTTCGGTTATGTATAATATTAATTTCTATTATTTTCATCACAGCTGAATAGAATGATGGCATGCAACACACGATATGTATGTTATTACCAGATGTATAATTATTGTTTTGAATTTTATGCTTTGTTTTATATTTAATTTATTTTTTGTTTTGAGCAATTTGAAAGTGTCTAAATTTGAAATCGGAATTTAAAAAAATATTGCAAATACGTGGAAACATGAAGTGGCCAGTATCATCACACAAGTTAGTCTTGAAATGAATCAAATGTATTTTTATAATGATGGTCATCAATTGCATGTAGGCCTATGCCGTGTATTTTTAATTCAATGTGAAATTGCAGATACGCCACGGTTTTTAAGTAAAAACTTCGTTTTGTGATTTGGCATACCGGCGTATCATGATACGACGCCATAGGCCACCTTGTAAGACGCGCTTGGGTCCTGGTGGGACCAGGCTCAAACAAAATGCTCAAGCCAGGCTAAACAGCTATAAGCATGCTGGCCTGTATGGAAAGAGAAGTGAGAAACATATTTGAAGACAAAGAACAAGGAAAAGAAGGCCACTCCCAACAATCAAGTTAACAATTTTACTGTCAGCCTTTGGGTCAAGAGAAATGCAGTGCTTAATCCAATCTCAACTGCCACTGAGGCTTATGATTCGACATACTGTCGTATCACATTACATATCACTATAGAAACACATAGGTTGTCAAATTTTGCATGTTTTGGCATACTGTCGTATGAGTTTGCAGATTAATTACTTCTAATTAGTGAATGAATAAAAAAGTTTGTATTTATATGTTGATGACAAAGACAGATATATTATTGATTACATTCTATAATAAACATATTTCACTTTGGAGCTCTCCAGTGGGTCTTCAAAAATTGTAAAAATTTTAAATACGATTTTCTCAAAACTGCATTTTTCGTTTTAGGCAACGTCAAAAGCCCGACGGATTGGTTCCCCATTCTTAATGAACGTGTTTTTCCTAGATCCAAGCTTCCTTATAAAGTGATCATTTTTGGAACTCTCCCTTGGCCATCTCCAGGCGAGTGTGGTATCACCCACATCACTCATGATAAACTACTTCATCAGCAAAACATATTGACATTTCCAAACCACCGTATACGAATAAAAATATGTGTTATCAGTATAACTGAAACCTCTTCATATTTTCCTAACATTTATACCTTTCAAGAGTATGACCATAAAACCGCGATCAGTAAAACATCGAAGAAAGCTAGGTCAAAATGAAGTTTATGTTGAAATATAAAAATGTAGTGAGCATCCAATATGTTTTTACCACTGATGAAATAAACATCTCAAAAAAAGTAACTAACCCCCCTTAAATAATGGCCATTATTCAAAAAGGGGCTATTGTATTACAAATCTGTAAAATGCGTTGGAAGAAGAATTTATTTCTGCGCATTTTGACACCTCATAGATACGATAACCCAGAAAACAATAAAACACAGGTCGATTTAATGTTTTGAGCTCCAGATTTGAAAGTTGCACTTACATGCAATACAAAAACACTCAGATATCATTACACAGATTTCCTTCCATTATACTGAATACAAATCAATATAGAATTTACTGCAACTTTCAAATCTTGGGTTACATTGATTTAAATGTACGCTGTGACGTCAATATTTAGTCAATTGCTACAAATGAGGTGTCAATATGCAGAAATAAATTCTGCTTCCAACGCATTTTACAGATTTGTAATACAATCCTCCGTTTTTGAATAATGATCATTAATTTAAGGGAGGTTAGTTACTTTTTGTGAGATGTTTATAAGTGACATGTAAATAGGTCTATAGCACACCACCACATTGGGTTCGTTACTTTTAATGCACTCGGTGTTTCTACCGTCCCGACTCAAACGATTCTAGAAGTTGTTCTCACAAGCCCCGCCTACTTTCCCTGCCTTCTCGGCAACCCGGAAGTAACTTTTTCCATTGGTTTGTGTGGTGCAAAATGAGGAAAATACCAATATTTGGCAACGAATTACAGGAATTCCAGTCATAGATCTCGACTGAAAATGGATACATTAGGTAAGTAACACTTTCATTTATGTCATATCAAAAAAGTGTTGGAGATCTATGACCAGTTTGGTAGATAATCGAGTTGAAATGTGGGCATGTTTTTGGCATGGTCTAGGTGGGAATAACAGGTTCGTACATGTAAACTCAATGGAAATCTCTTACGACTAGGCTAAAATACAACAATATTTTGTAAATTTTCCTCGTAAAGAAAAGATCGGTCAAGGAAACCTATATGAATATGTTGTCAATACTTCACTTGACCCAAATATATGATTTATTTTTGTAATGAGAGAATCGCACATGGAATTTTAGAGGGATTTTGATAGCAGTTCCCGCACCGTAGAAAAGCTGCTCTGTCATGAGCCGGAAATTCTATCATGAGCCTAGATCCTGATTTGTTTTGCCAATTGAAGCTTCTAATGTTGGCTGAATGTTTTTGATGATATCATGAAAGTCAATCTGTGACAAGATGTAATTTTGCTACGGAAAGTGCTATGACAAAACGATTTTCAGTTTTGGCTTTCTTTATAATCAAGGAGTTTAATTTGATATAAAATGATGCAGTGTTTGATGGCAAAATTTGACTGAATTCACCTTTCAGGGGATGTAATTTTCTTCGGCAGGGGGTCATGAATATGTCGGTGACTGAAGTCAATTTTTTATGACCCCCTCCATCGCGGATCGCGGGCTAAAATTTTTACGACCCCCCTATCGTGGGTTAAAATTTTTGACCATAAGCGTAAAGAAGGCGCACGGAGAGCGCAAAAATCTTGCATTGTATAAAGATTGTGTGCACATTTTGTTCAAAAAAAGTGTAAGAAAAGTTACACCAGTCGCCAGCCCTTAATAATTCTATAACGCCCCTATTTTGATTGCTACAAAATTATAACCCCCTATTTTTGGTCTTAAAATTCTATGACCCCCCAGTATATTCATGACCCCCCCCTTCTGAAGAAAATGATAGCCCCTTATACCTATAAGGGGCTCAGCTGTGCAATAATTATGAGCCCTGGAAGGAGGGTAAAATTGGGGGGCAAGCAAGCGATCCGAGGGGGGGGGCAAGCAATTTTGGCACACATTCATGGGGTGCCTTTTAAATAAAATGCTCTAAAAAGGCTTAGGAAAACAGTATGGAAACGCTGAAATATGCAAATTTTCATGCTCGCTGTGCTCACAACATATCTAGACCTTTTAAGGTTTGCAAATTGGGATCCCAAAAAATTTGGCATGTGTTGGGGGCAAAGATTTTTGGCAGGCCAAAAGAGGGAGGAAAGCGATTATTTTGCAGGCTGAGAGGGGGGGGCAAGCTATTTTTGGTGGGTCGTTCGGACATTTTATTACCCCCGATAATTATTGCACAGCCCCTAATATGGCACATAAATGAACCCTGTGGTGTGCAACCGATGGTGGAGGGGGGATTGGGGGCACCAGTGGCAAAACTACACTTTCATTGCAATCAAGGGAACAGCTAGCTGGGGGTAAATCTGCCACCACCGCCAAGGGGGGGGTGGGGAATACAGATGCATGTGCTCATTTGGGGGAAGTGGGTGGGCAAGGATTTCAAACCAAGCCGCTGTAACAGCCCCATGCGGGGGATTGTGCCACTGTCCCAGCTTTACCCTGACAAATTGTCTAAAATCCTCTTTTTCTTTTTCAGGCCTACTAAAAGGTCAGAGCTACACTGTACAAGTAACAACCAACTGCCAGTCACCATTAACCAATGCCACTGTGAGCCATTTCATGTCACATTTTGCAGCGGAGGCAGATGGAAGTCATGGAACAAATGAAATATTAAAAAGGACTGAAATAATGACCGGATTCAGAAACGCACTTCAATCTCACTAATTGAAGAACAATACTTGTGTTGAAAGTCGGGACTCATAAATTAGGTGTAACAGAATGTGTGAAAATTTATTAAGATCTATTAGAAATATTCAATCCAATAGATTAGAATTCAATCTAATTCAATTTTAATATATGGGATTAAAATTGCTTAGATTGATTTTTAACCCATTAGATTAAAATCAAATTAGATGTATTCAAATTAGATTTTTAAAAATCCATCCAAATGTTTTTTAGATTAAAAATCAAATAAGATTGAATTCTAGATTGAATATTTCTAATAGATTAGATCCAATTTTGGATTTGTCCCAGATCACAATCACTTAGAGGAATATGCTGAATTGTATTATAAAAATAAAGACTGCACAAAAAATAACGCAGCTGTTATAAACATGCCTGTAGCGTTTGAACTAATAATTGTGTTCACAATATTTCAACATAGAAAGAAGGATGATTTTACGCGCATTTTGATACCCCATTAGTCCAATCTCGTTCAATAATAACAACACAGCAGTGTTTTTAAAGAAAAATACCCGAATTGAAAGTTGCGGTTATTTGTATTGATATGAAGTCATTGATTGAAACCATTGATTGCTGTAAATGGCAACTTTTAAATTTGTGGTTTTTCTTTTAAAGCACTATGTACTGTGTTATCAGTATTGAACGACATTTCACAAATGGGGTATCAAAATGAGCGTAAATAAATCATCCTTCTTTCTATGTAGAAATATTGTGGAAACGATTACTAGTTCTGAACTTATAGGCATATTTCAGCTGTGTTACTTTTTGTGCAGACTTTTTATTGGATATCTTCCATCACACAATAGAGGATACATGTAGTAAAAAAAAATCCCCATCATTTATTATCTATTAAGTAGGTGTGTTCAACTGTTTTGGTTTGTTGGACTTCCTTCTTCATACTTTTTTAATGAAAAAAATAGTGCTTTTATTTTTTCACTTCCTTACAGATCTCAAAATAAATTAAAACAATGATCAAAGCTACATATTCACCATGCATTTTTGTTTATTTCATGAACTCTTGTCTTTCTAATAATTATGTACCAGAGAAATAGGTGTAAAAATACATTTAGTAATGAAGTATGAGATAATGAGTGCAAAAAGACCATTTATTTACAGTCTATTGGCAGCCACTAGTCTTTTGAGAAGGCTTTTGTTCAGACCTTCATTTGGGGGACCCTTTGTCAAGGCCATTTGGCACCACTTGTCAAGAGGAATGAAGAACACCTTGAAGTTAACAAAGATCAGGGGCACAAAGGCCAAAACTGAAAAACTGCAGGCAATGGCCCTGACTGAAATTCGAGTCCAGCTTGTGTGTTAATATGGTGCCTTCACAAAAGACTACATTGTAGCATTGACTGACATCGGCTAGTCTTTCCTGAAGGCTTTGGGTGTGAATGCATTGATGCACAGTCACAGCTTTCATGAAAGAAACAGTGTCTGCCAATAATAAACTATGAACACTTACACTCCTTTAAAAGCATTTATAAGTCAATGGTTTACATGTAGGACCTTCTTTTATTTTAGTTTTATGTTAAGGGTTTACATGTAGGGTCTTCTTTTATTTATTTAATAAATAACAGACATTAACGAGGCCTTAACTGCAATAGCTGCCAAGTGTCATATTTTAGATAAATTATCAAAATGTCTATGGGGCAGCTATTGCAGTTAGGCCTTCTGGTCCTAAACCCTTGATTAGTGGACTGGATACTCATCATATTTACGGGGATGAAGGTAAACCAGTAGCAGCTACTAAACAATTTGGTCTACAATTACTCTATCCTTCATTTGCTAATCCTAAGGTGCGCTAGTCATAAATGTCACTAGTCCAAGAAAAAAATGGTCGCTAGTCCTAATGGCTGCAGATTTTCCATTGCTAAGGTCTTGTAAACCTTATTTATTTTTGGACTTGTGAACCATTTCCTATTTTTTCGGACTAGCGATCCGTATTTTTGGACTAGGGAACCTTGGCTATACATTGGTTCCCCTCAAGTTCAGTAGTGACGTAGGTGCATATTTTAGTGGGCGCCGTGTTGAATCGTGTGCGTAGAGTTAATTGTGTAGCAAAAAAGGGTGGTTCGTGTGGCGCAGCCATGAAAAGACATTGACGTCACTGCTGAATTTGAGGCAAACCAAAGAAAAGTGCCTAGAACATTTCCAATAATTCCATGCAACTTTTACAGCCTGTAAGGAACTATGCATTACGATTACATCACATGATGTCAGAGTCATTTGTTGAGGTCCTTATTATTTTAATAATTGGAGCAAACATTTACTAGTTAGTTTATGCAAGTATTTAAGTTCTCATCAAATGTTCACCCTCCAGAAAAGATTTTCTTCAAAAAATTTAATTGTTGACATAATGTTGGGAAAGTTTTCAATGCATGCGAGTGATAGCCCTACTACGGCCTTTTGACTGTGGTGGTCCAAAACCATGCTATATCGTAAAACCTGGCTATATCCAGAGAACTGCTAAACCCAGACTGCTAATTCCCCCTTTTGGGTGGAGCGGTTAGTGGGTTTTAGCAGTTCTCGGATATAGTGTGTTTAAAAAGCCCTATAGTACGGCTAGCGAGTGATGCGACAGATAACAGATGCCAGCTGTTGACTTCCAAACCATCATCCTCTTTGTCTTTCACGAAACCAGTATCCTCAGTAGTACTGCTGCACCTGGAAATTGGAATAAAATAAAATAATAGCCAATGATTAATTATTACACATTATTATCAGGATTATGGTATCTAGGCTGTTTGTGTGCCTTAAGAGGGTACTACACCCCTGCCCAATTTTGTGCCTATTTGTGCATTTTTCTCAAAAATTATAGGGCATTGGGGACAAGTAAGATATGTATATTATAGGGGCAAGGACTACAACTACTGCACTGGAAATTTTATATCAGCACAGACAACAGTTGTGGAGTTACAATCAAAAATGAGGGAAAACCAAAATTTGAAAAAAAAATCAATAACTACTTGCTTTGAGTTGCTGAATTTTCAGTACAGTAGTTGGGAGTCCTTGCCCTATACATATCTTACTTGTCACCAATGTGCTATAATTTTTGCGAAAAATGCAAAAAATAAGCACAAAATTGGCCAGGGGTGTAGTACTCCCTTAAAGCCTTAATGTACTATCTTTTTAAATTTTTAGATTTTCCTTCCAAAATGATAAATTATTGTAGCAGAGTCATGATATGCTATTTCAATAGGTGTGAGGTCAAAGGTCATAAAGTCAAAAGTAGTCACTTGCAATCATTTTGCAATTTTAATTTTTTTTTATGAACTGTGAGAGCGGAGACAGATTTAAAGCACTAATCTGTAATTTACTAAGTCTACTAGTCGTGCCTAGTTTCATGGGCATAGCCATCTTTTTTTTTTTAGTAAGGAGGGCAAAATAAAACTTAGGTGGTACACGAAAAACTCTGCATTGCAAAAAAAGTTGCATAATACAATTATACATAGAGAGGTTGTATGTCTTTGAGCTTCTAAAAAGGCTTTATTGGGACGTAGTACGCAAAAAATTTCAGTATTTTACACTATTTTCGGTCATGATCAGGTTAATTTCGGTAGAAAAGGGTTCCTTGTCCCTTTTCTTTTGCGCTTCTGATTTTCTCTTTTATTTTTTGTCAGAGGGGCACTTTCATTTCATATATACCTGTCGTGCCTGAGAATTAAATATAGGAACACATAGGAATAAGGTATTGGCATTTTGTGTGGTGTGCTGCACCCCCTTGGCTACAACTTTGTAAATGAAATTACTTACATCCTCCTCAATAAGGAAAGCTGTGCTGTTCGGTTGCAGGTGCTTTGCTTCAGTGTGTGTTTATAGTTCAGATTTTTGGAAGATATGCCTTGCTGAATGGACCTTTCGTGTGCCAGTTTCTGGAAAGACAATACAGTATGACATTGTAATTAAAGCCATTGTAACATTTGCTAAGGGAAAGCCCTGAATATTTTTCAAAATTCTGTTTTTACACGATTGCTTTGTAAACATATAGTAGGCCTACATACTCTGCAAAAATCAAGACTTTATGTTTGCTCACTTGCTGTGGGTTGGGATTGAGACTGAAGATGAAGTCAAAATCATATTTTCCTATAGACGAATCAAATTTCACGCATTCCTGCACCTTAATGGCGGCAATAGCCGCGACGGGGACCAAACTATCTCACCTAAAATGTGAAATGATGCGCCCTTGAAGGATATTTTAAACTGCATTCTACCACCCGTGTTACACGCAGACAAAAGAATGATGACAGTTTACAACACAAAAGAATCTCACATCAAATTTTAAGCGGGTTTAATCCACCCAATTGGGCACTCACAACACCTGTTTGGTGCATGCAGGGACCCTAATAAGGCCAAATAAAAAAATAAACATGTTTCACGTCCCTCCGCTTCCTTTTTTTGAGGTTTCTTCAAATATATTTTTATTTTTGAAATTAGGTTATACCTTTTCTAAATATATTTCTAGCTAGTTAGGATGCTTTCTATAGCCTTGTTAAGATCCAAGCAACATGTTAGGAAGGTTTTGTGATCATTTGAGGTGGTGTAACTCTCCTCCTTTTTCCAGGCATTATTGTATACGCTAAAACACTGAGCTCTAAGTATGGCTATTTACACCAATTTTGTGATAAAAATAGAAAATAAAAAGACCCTCTTCCTCCTTTTTTTCGAAAACCCGGACGTGAAACATGTTGTTTATTTTACTTGGCCTAATGGCCGACCAAATCCTGACCATGACTTGGCTCGTTGGATTCGTCTATACTATAGCGAATCCTCACTGCCAGTTAAAATTAATGTTGTGTCGTTTAGTTTTACTTGTGCATTAAAAAAATTAATGAGTTATAAAAAGAAACTCACCTTGCAGAGTCGAGGTACAAACAACACACCCAACATACTCAGCCAGGAGAACGGTATACACATACACGACATACACTGTATTGCAATGATCATGAATGTACAGTCATGACAGTGCATGAACAACAGATTTGTGTGATGCAGTGGTGAATGGGACAAATCTCGTCATGTTTTCGTGTAGTCCGAGGTGCTCTGACGATAACACTCTGATCGCCAGGCAAATCTACGTGTAGTAGGCCAGTGGGACAACGAAAACGCTACGTGAACGAGCTAGTTTTCGTGGTATATTCGATGTCCGTGGCCTTAAACTGTCCTTATCCATCATGTCATTTGCTTCTCTAAATATTCAGTGAATTGAATACTAATATTACTATTGCAAACTAGTCCAAGCACGTCGCTAAAATGAGGCAAATAATTCGATTTTCGCAACTGGATACTTCTGTCAGTGTTATGACTGTCGCAAAAACAGCTGATCGAGGTCAGAGGTGAAATCTGTCAATCAAACTACTTTCGCGCATGCGCAAATGGCACACCTGAACTTAGGGAAATATTTTGCCGAAGGCATTGAGGTGGTGTGGGTCTATAGTGTATGATAGGTTAACATACGCGCTGAAAAGTATTGGCATAGTGACAACATGCGAGCAGGCATTCACCTCAAAGAAAAATGCCCGGGGAAAATTTAAGGGTACGATTAATGAGTTGATATCATATCATAACTAAAATTCAAAATACATTGAGTTCCAAAAGGAATCTCCAAAAAATCAATCAAAATAGTTTATGAATTATGACTCGTCCCATAATTCTCCAAAAATTAAAAACAATAATTTTATGAACTGCTTCTTTTTACTACACATCATGCAAGTCCAGTGATGCGCGTTAACAACGGAAGAAACAAGCATTGTCTTTAAAAAAGTAATTCGCGTTATTTTACAAATGACATTGGTTATGACCTTGACATAATGACGCTTCATTAATTTGATATGAAATATCTTCTGACTGTGCTAATATTTGAATTAGTCCATTCAAATCATTCATTTATTCATTCATTAATTCATTCATTCGTTCGTTCATTCATTCTTCATCCATTTCTTTTTTTTGTTTGTTGTGGGGTTTTTTTGCTTGTCAGTGTTGAGGACTTTATTTAAAGTTGGGACTCCTGCATGCTCCTCAATGTGGACTTGTTTGCCACTCTGGCAAAAATCCTAGCTTCGCCATGTCATTGCAAGATCCGCCGACTTTGAAGAACCTTCGATCACATGCGCTCTGCCAGCTAAGATTACTGCTTTAGGAGATACCAAGCTATCACTAAAATAGCGCTTGAGGATGCTTTCATCATGGAAATCACACCCATATGCCCATGCAAAATGCTTGTTTGTTTGTTTGTTTGTTTGTTTGTTTGCCCGCCCACTGCAAATGAGGTAAACAAAAGTAAAGGTTGTGCGCCAAAGTGCCCATCTTTTCTTCTTTGCGGCATTTTATTAATATATTGTTATTTGTTGTTGTTGTTGTTGTTGTTGTACCATTAGCTGGCTATGGCTGGTGGACATGGCAATCGAAAATATTCGTATGCCGTACCCTGAAAATTGGTCAGTGCGTGGCTGCGTGCATAATGCGTGCTGGAGTATTGCTTGCAGCCAAATTGGCAGAGAGAAACTTGTTTTGCTGTTTAGCCGTTCACTGAATCGGAACGTTTTGATCCGTACCCTGACCTTAATAATTATTCTCAAATATTTTATTATAGGCTTATTTTATTCATTTATCTATTTATATGTCAAGCTGGTTTGCAATAATTACTTTTTTAGTGTGTTCTTTTCTGTACAATGTGAGAAATCAAAAAAGGTCGACCTTGTGTGGGATGTAGAACAAAACCGTTTCTGATAATGCGGTTGAAATTATGCCAAACATAGATACCTTTAATATGTAAGCATATTTCGATCAAATATTGAATTTGACCATTAATCTTAGGTTTGACCGAGAAAAGAAATTACATCAATGATTTACCCGGATCCGAAAACATGACGAGCTTGTACTGCGCAGGTTCACCTGCATGGAAATTTAAAAAAACGCAGTAGCCTACGCTTAATTCTTTACAAGTGGGCAATTTTTTTCATCTAGGTGATAGATGACTCGTTGCTGTTCAAATAGATCTAAGAGGGTTCGCGCACAATATCTGTGGTACGCGTCACCTCCAAAGTAGGACCCCCCCCCCCCCACCGTGCACCACCCCTATGGTCAGTCAGGGTGTCAGTACAAATTTTGCATGAATAAATGATATTTAATAAGTATGTCAAAGCATTTATAAAACCCTAGAAAAGTCAATCCTAAATAAAAACTAACATTTCAGCACGTCGCGCGGTCAAATGTCAGTGCAACAACCCACCATGCGTACCTCGAGAACATTAAAACCTGGATTGAATTTTAGATGAGCAAAGGTCATTACATAATAACATCTCGAAACGCTAGGATACACAACATGCTCATCTATCACGGCACAGTTCTTTAACCCTAATACATTTGCACGTTCATTGAATGACCTTTGAAAATCTGAGTACAAAAACTCATACTCTGCAACATGAGGTCAAATTTTGCACTATGATTGTTTAATTGAGGTTACTGAACTATGCCATTGGGATGAGGCTATTGTGGCCCATAGTGAAAAAATGTGATCGGTTTTCATTCGCTATTTATTTGTTTGTTTAATTTGCTGCTAACATATTATTAATACGTGTCTTTTCGGACTCTCTATATCAATGCTAAAATAATTTAAGCCTGGGTAAAATATATTTCAAAATTCTTGTTGTTGATTTTAGGCATCGTGTTTATTGACATCACATTAGAAAATTAATTATCTGGGTTTAAAATATTTTGTATTTTTTTTATAGGCCTACGTCTGATTTTTCTTGCCTCTCAGCTGTGTCGAGTATACGTGCACTTACGATCAGAAACGATAAAACTGCCCGGTAAAACTGAGCAACATTTTACTAGTATGTCATATGATTTTTGTGTCGTGCAATGTTATGTAATTTTAGCAGTATTTTTACGTGTTTTATGTTCACTACCGGGTATTTGTGACATTTGAGGCAGTGAGACCTGGGAATTATGCAATTATATCGCACATCATCTGTCAACTTCGGTCATATTCAGAGTGCCTGGACCTACACGATGACTTGGAGTTGTTTATACTCTCAAATCTATAAGGCAAAATAAAAAAATAAACATGTTTCACGTCCCTCCCGCTTCCTTTTTGAGGTTTCCTCAAATATATTTTTATTTTTGAAATGCAGTTATAACTTTTCAAAAAATATGTCTAGGAAGTTGGAATGCTTTCTATAGCCTTGTTAAGATACAAGAAACATTTTAGGAAGGTTTTGTGATCATTGGAGGGGGTGTAACTCTCAGAACAACAAATAAAAAAGGGCCTCCTTCTTTTTCCAGGCATTATTGTATTTATACCAATTTTGCGATAAAAAATAGAAAATAAAAAGCCCCCTCCTCCTCCTTTTTTTCGAAAACCCGGACGTGAAACCTGTTTTATTTTTTACTTGGCCTAATGGTTAATGGTTAACGGTGATACCGGAGGTGATACCGGTTATAATACGAGCCAATATTTTAGGGCCGATAATTTTGGCCCTTGAAGGTAGGCGTTTTTTGGACCTTTGGTACATGGTCCGTGTGCACAAAACCACAAAACAAGTATAGACCAGCCTGGGTTAGCGTTAGACCTGGTATAACTATGGAGGTTAGATTTAGGGAGGGATCCCTTTAATCGTTTCTTTTCCTCGTTATAAAATAAATTTCGGCGCGGCGTTTAGTTTATACTCCTATCAAAGTCCAAAAATTAAACTACAGCCATCTAAAAGGTGAGTCGGTAAGTTAGTAAGTATTAAAGTAACATACACTAATAGGCCTATAGGCTGATAACATTTCATGGTTCAGCAAAAACAATCAGGTTTAAAATAACAAACACGCTGTAAAAACTGTTATCACGAATAGGTGAACTGCACTGATACTATATACTGATACATAGAGAAAGGGCGAAAAAGGGCGATGGCACGCACGGCATCGGCACTGATCATGCTGATCGCGCTTGTAAAACCATGTAGGCCTATACCATGTCATGTGTACCAGAAAGAAAAGCTAGAACTCTCGGGTTCACATTTCGATTTGAATATGTGCCAAGAAATGATACAGAAAAATGAACTGCGGGGAGTTCAAGGACGAAGAACCTGGAATAAACAAATCGTTATGTAATTTCGATTTAAAGGGGCATTTTGCGATCCACAGCCTCATCCCCCACTTTTCTCAAAAAAAGTTGAGATATACCATTGAAAACCTCTGAAAGTTGAGATACTTATACCACTGAAAACCTCTGGCTACACAATGTTTGTGTACAAAAATTTCTTGCTGATTAATTCGTTTAGCAAAAATATCGTCAAATTTGAATTACGTTGTGGTAGGCCTACGCCAGAACGAAATGATGCAAAACGGTGACCTATGGAGCTAGTGTAATACCGTGCATACTCGACTACTCATAAACGCAAAATCGGAATCAACTGACATTTTGGGAATAGGCCTATAGGCCTATAATATGCCTATATATGCTTCTTGCATGACTGAAAAATGAAGAGGATGCTATAGGATCACGAAATACTCCTTTAATCTCTACCGCGAAATGTCACTTTGATTGAATGAAGAAATATACTGCGCCAATAAAGTATCCTTACACTTGGAAATATAATCACAATTTCCAAACTGAACAATACTGAGGTAAATTTGTTTTTTTAATAGATGCACTATCTAAGGGACCGTTCACAAACACTTATACATCTCTGTACTTTTCATAACTTTCATTTTATTTGTCAGTTCTTTTGTTCAGTTTTCTTTTGTTCCTTTTGTTTTAAATTAAAGCCAAACGCATAAATTAGCCAATTACCACTCTCAAACCAGATGTCTAGTCTGTGGAGGGAGTTTTGAATAGGCCAGTTTGTCACTTTTAAAACTGGACCTTCGTCTAATCAAATGCTTGTAACTTTGCTTTTTGAAGTCACATTGGATTCAATGTGGTGTCAAAATGTGCAGGATTAAATAGTGCATCTATTAAAAAAACAAATTTACCCCAATATTGTTCAGTTTTGAAATTATGATTATTTTTCCAAGTGTAAGGATACTTTGTGCGACTCAGGGGAGTTTACGAATACTTTATTGGCGCAGTATATTTATTAGTATACTGCGATTAATTATTTATTGGCCCAAAATGATATTCATGTTTGTTTTCTGCATCATACGGTACCTTTTGACCTCTTTCTCTAATTCAAAAGAGTGCCAAAAGGGATTTTTTTCATACATTTTAATATTTACACATTATTGAATAAAGAGTGCAATATTTGCACGCCACAGAATCTTTACATCATCCATGCGTTACTTTTCGCACTGATGTGAATAATAAATAATATTAGAAAGAAGCTCTTAGCTCCAAAACTTTCACACTCACTGGGCAGATGGCTACCTGTCACCTTTTTAATTATTATATGTGTATTATGTGGCATCGTTTTTATGAGCAACTAGCACTGTTGAAACCAAATCAGCTAGTGAATCAGGATCATGTGACTTCGTAGAGTTGACTGAACCAGCAAAGTTCATAGGCCTTTAATTCAATCGTTTTTGACAGATATATCATATTAGGATCTACAATAATTCTTATATTTAAATTTCACACCTATAGCAGGTTTAAGTGCATGCCTTGAATAAGTGTAAATTTAATAGTTCAAGTACATTTTGTATTTGTATAGGCCTACACATGGAACTCATTGTAGAGGCGGGGGGGGGGGTTTGCCAACTCCAATATTAATTTTTTGTGAAGGTTTGCTAGCTCCCGGAATTCGGAGATGGCGGACTGTCTTTGGGAGCTGTTGGCGTACCGGTAAAAGGGGTTCTTTCGGAGCTGCGAACAGTCAAAATCAGTTTCTTGGTTTTTTTTTGTTGGTTTTTTTGAAAATTACCTGACAAAAACCAAAATGATTTGAGGAATGCCTTTTTAGTAAGAACATGCACACAGAAACAGCAAACCTGTCAACTCTTGAAAATATCCTATATCCTGTATTGTTTTATGGATAAAAATGATTCAAAATGTCATTATGAAATAATTGATATCTTAAACATCAGTTTTGTCTTTTCAACGGGAAAAATTTGATGCAATTTGAGGGCCTATTTTTGATATGGGTATAATTTATATAGGCCTACGTGTAGGCCTATTGAACAATATCAGTCTTTATACATTTTATAATGTACTATATTTAAGTATAAATTGCGAATGAATATAAAATTAATGTGCATGTATAAGGCAAGTATAGGATGGCAGTTTTTAGCCAATTAACTAAAAACTGCAGTGTATTTCTTTATATTAATGATGAGCTTAGGGTAGCCTAAAAGGCAGAAAAGACAAAAAGACGGAACAATTTGGAGTAATTAATTAAAGAGTTGACAGGAAGTTATAGGAGTTAATGTTTGGTTTGCTGTTTCTGTGTGCATGTTCTCATCATTGATGGTTTGGTGGACTGTCATGAAACATGATGGATCATAAAAAAGAGTGATCCTAAAAATGCCTTCCACCCAAACTAATTACAAGACCTCTTCTGCATTGAAGCTGGCTTTCCCTTTTAAAGGGAATTTTTATTAGTAAGATTTTAAAGCTGAAATTGTCTCAATTTTGGTAGTTCACCTGGGATCTTCTGGAGCTGCGCGAAACATGTGTCTTTGACAGATTCAATGCTAAGAATCACACAATTTACCATTTTACTTACAAATTCTTCAGTTTTCTTAGAACGTGGCATGCATCAGGGCAGTATCACCTTAACACTGATCATTCACCTCGCCTCGTCACAGTCCATGAATGGCATGAATTGATTTTAAAGCTATAGCAATAACCCAGATAAATAATATCTTTTAGTAAGCATGTTAAGTCGGATTTTCAGTAATTCCTAGAACCGACTCAAAGATAAATCATGAAATAGTAAAATAGGACATGCAATGCTCTTACGTAATCATAGTGCTATGCTAAGGGACCGTTCACAAACACTTGTAAAGGGGGGGCTGATGCAAAAAAATTTCATCGCGAAAATTTTTCGGGGCCCTCCTTTACAGACCTCAACAATTTCAGGCCCCCCTTTTTTGACATGAAAATTATGGGTCAACCCCATAGAAAAGCATATAAACTCATTTTTTTCAGGCCCCCCCCCTAGGAAGGTCAAAAATTTTCAGGGCCCCCCTTTTTGCATCAGGCCCCCTAACAAGTGTTTGTGAACGGTCCCTAACAACATTAGAATGTTTATGAAACGTGATCGTCATCCATGGCGTTGTCTTTTTTAAAGACAGTTCTTGTTAACAAATAAGGAGTTCAGCTTGGGCATACCAGAATGGTCGACTGCAGATCCGTCGGATAACGCTTTTTCAATGGTAAATGAACTTTGCTGCTTGGATGATGTCACGATGAGGTTAGCATTAATTTATTCCGTATTGAAAAGCCATTCCGGACGGATCTGCACTCGAACGGCCTCATACAGACTGTGAGTCACAATGAAATTATTAAAGAGTTTTGACATTTTATTTTGTGAGTGTAGTGTGAATTGATTCTTCAGAATACTCGCATTTTGACTTGATGATTCGTCGACACTTCCGTTATTTTTTTTAAAAGTATTTAGTGTTGTGACAACTCAATATTTAGGCCAATCAAATTAAAAATTCACCCACCACTAATCCATCTTCCAAAAGCTAACACAAAAACATAGGCCTATCAAAAGTCCCCCAAAATCCAAGTAGGGAACAGTGCCTAATTTGCATTTAAATCCAAAATGGCCGCTTATGCGGGGTGAAATTTCAAATTTGGTCAAATATATTCCTCTCGTCATAATGATTCAGAAAAAGTATAGTTTGACCTAACCCCGATGTACATTTCTTGAGTTATAGAGGAAAAGGACCTTGACCTATTTTGTGATGTTACCTATGTAACAAAACATCAAAAACAATGCAACTTTTCTCATTTTGATTTATTTTTGGCAAAGGAACAATATTTGAGACCAGTAGGAATAAAATTGGAGCATATTTCCATTGTAAACGACTGTGGACCCAAAATTTATTTAACCTTTGACCTTTTTGCCTAATATAACTCAAGAACTGTATGTCGGAGACTGGTCAAACTATACTTTTTCTGTATCCTTATGACGAGGGCAAGACATTGAGACATTGGTATGGTTTTAAAAAATAATTTGACCAACTTTGAAATCCCCCCAGCGCCCATTTTGGATTTATGCAAATTAGGCACTGTTCCACTACTTGGACCTTTGGGGACTTTTGATATTTTCTTTAATATACTTTTCTGAGATGAATGGTGATTAAATGGTTTCTGTTGCAATTAGTGGTGGGTAAAGCCCTGATTTTACTTAATTTGATAGGCCTAATTAATTATTGTCAGGCTGAGATTTAAAAAAAATAGCGAATTAGGTGGGGTATCGTAACCATGGTAACAACGTAGCGTAACAATGAATTTCCTCAAATTTGAAGATTTTTTCTCTCTTCCTTTGTTCGCTTCTTAATTCTTCTTAAAAGAATATAAATTATATGCAAGCCTTCATTTGCGCTATGCAAAAGTAAGTTTTTATTTTTGTGTAAGAACTTTTGTTTTTAATTTAATTTAGAGCAGATATCGACTTATTTATGGAGCTACTGTTCCAAGAAGCAAACGAACCCTTCGTTATTCTTTACCATGTTGACGTTAACAAATCTATGAATATGCCTTTTTAATAAGTTAATTAATTTCCATTATAGTTTTTGCTCGGAATCGTTAATCAGTCCTTAGAGGGTATTTCACTCCCGGGGGGTACTCAGTACAAATGACCATTCTATCAATTTGTATGCGCTCTGGTGGTGGTGGTGGGGGGGTCCATACAATCATCCCCCCCCTCATGTTGACGCCTGCATAGTGGGTTTCTGACCAAATTAACCTCATATTTGGCCATTTTAGCCCCAAAGCCCAAATTTTTCGCGTTACGCGCGAATTTATTCAACTTTTGAACAATATTTCATGGTTTAGCTTCAAATTTTTTCATGCGCTTTGCGCGAATTTGGACCATAAACTTATTCTGTCGCCAAAAGGTGCCGGATTCACTATGTCAAGAAATTTTTTTCAAACCCCATCCCCACATGTCAAAGAATTGGCCATTGCTTATTGAAATGAAGCTATAGTATAATTATGGACAATGTACATGCTCTTTCATTTAATTGCATAAAATTTGAAAAATATTTTAAGAAACACTTGAGTGTCTCTATTTTTTCAAAATTTTGCCGTAGGCCAAAAGCAGCCCAATTTTGCCCCCACTGTAGCCAATATTTTTGAAAAACTTAAGGGTACCGTACCCCCCTTCCGGGATTTTACTTGTATCTAAAACACCCAAATCTGGATAAGACACATAATGAGGGAAAATGTAATCACATGTGGACCAATCACAGCTTTAGGCCTACCACTAACTTCCAACGAAATCGCGTGACTATTACAACTGCATTTACCATGATTACCACTACTCAGCATGTGAAAGCGAATGACCTGCAAACCTTCCAGAACCCATAGACCATTGTAGACTAACTCCTAAGATGCACCATATCATGCTATATGGCTTGGAAATTCTTGCACACCTTTAACATGTTAAAGACACAAAGTCGCAGCATGGGTAATATTGCAATCATGTGGCTAAGTTTTGAAGACCCAGTAAGTGTTCTCGTTCAGGCTCATGTTTTGGACGTTATTTAGGGGTGGGTTGCCAGTGGATTTTATTCGTTTTACCATGTTTACCTCTTTTGATGGAACCCCGTGATTTTGTTATAATTTGAGGAAGTGTCATTTGAGTTCATCTTGTTCAATCTGCGGAGTTTTTGGTTTGGAGATGATGGCCTATCATGAACGAACTGTTCTGCATGCAAATAGGTCCAGCTATGATGAACGAACTGTTCTGTAAATCTAGCTATGATGAACGAACTGTTCTGCAAATAGGCCAAGCCGAACAAGTCACGTTCCCATAGGCGTAGATACCCCCCCCAATATGATGGTCCATACAATCATCCCCCAATGTTGACGCATGGTTATATGGGTTTCTGACCAAATTAACCTCATATTTGCCCATTTTAGCCCCAAAAGTGCAAATTTTCGCGCGCTTCGCGCGCATTTGTTCCACTTTTGCGTTGCACCATATTTCATTAGTTTAGCTTCAAAATAGCAACATTTTTCGCGAGCCTCGCGCGCATTTGTACCATTGACTTATTATGTTGCCAAAAGGTGCTGCATGGATTCACTATAATAGGCCTACTTCAAAACAAAAATTCTACCCCCCCCATGTCAAAAAGAAATCTACGCAACTGCACGTTCCCGTCGGAGATAGTCCGTCTAGAAGGAGTAAATTCACAACGGTGTCAGCTCGACTGACGGGGAGGATAGTCCGTCTAGATGGAAATATTTTCATTTATTAGGCAAAACAGTTGGATCAAGCCAAGTGATTCAAGTCTTCTGTCTTGCATAGTTGAAGTTGTTGAACAACCCATGCAGCATTTTTGTTCGATAAACGATCGATTCGTACTTTTCGTATATAGTCACGAGTGGAAACATGGGAATTCTTTCAAAAGTGATGACATTATTGGACAAAACGAGCCACTCAAATATGACAGTGTATGCATGCGTGTCCAAATTTCTTTCAAACACCCCCTAAACGAGTTATTACCCTACCAGCAAATTTAGCCCCTTATATATACATGTTATAAGATAATTTAATAATATAGCATTTACCCCTAATGCGTTTTTGGCTAGTAAAAATGCAACAAATGTATACCCTTTTTGGACTCGTAATTTTACCCAAAAAATTTAAAGTTAAACAAGTTGTTTAGTTTTAAAAAACTACCCTTATTCTTGAAAATCAGTACTTTTTAGACCCTAAATGCGTCACGCGCGTAACTTGCCTTGGTCACGCATGCGTACAGACCATTTATGTGAGTGGCCCCCCCTGGGAAACGATGAAATTGAAAATTGTCTTATTTCTATGAAACTTTAAACCATGTGGGTTGTGGGACTAGTCCTCATTAAGGCATGTTTTCTCATCCAAATGGTTGAAAAATACAACCTGCGTCACATTGTTTTAAATGTTAACACAACAATTTAGTCAAACATGCTCCGAGTCCCAGGGTTTAAAGTTTCATAGAAATTAGTAATTTTTCAATCTTCGTCGTTTTTCAGTTTTTGAACGAATTAATTCTCATTTTAAATTTCCAGTGGGTCCGCTCAAGTAGCAATAATATACAAATATTGACTGCTATGAGGGGCATGGTTAAAATTATAGGCCCAAGGTGATCTCAAAACCATGACTATGCCCCGAGGCGTAGCCGAGGGGCATAGTCATGGTTTTGAGATCACCGCGGGCCTATAATTTTAACCATGCCCCGAATAAAAAGCAGTCAATATTTGTTTTATATACCAAATCTTAAGATTCTTGTCATCTGTTTGGTTAAAAGCATCGATTTTGGGAAGAGAAATTAATAGTTTCAATGCGAAGGCACACAGATTACAATCTGCGATTTCTGCGTGATTATAACGCGTGAAAACATCAACGCGTGCGTAATACCATTTTACGCTGGGAAAAACGCGCAGTTTGATCGTGACGCACGTGACCGGTCCATAGTTCATTTCCATGGACCGGTCCATAGTTCATTTTGCGGGCATAGTTAATTCAATGACTGCACTTTCAACCAATCAGATGACAGGAATCTATATATGAGGTATATAATAATTATTAATGATAGGCCTACTTATATCCAAGTATCCAATCCTGGAAAACGATATAATTGCCACTATAGATTTTAAATGGGTTTATGATGTTGCTTTGAGTATAATTAGGAGCTGTGTAAAAACTGTGATTTGGCATACATCGGGGAGACAGGAAGGAAGTTCGGCAAACGTTTGGAGGAGCACAAAACTGAGGCAGAGAAAATTGGTGATAATATAAAAACCAGAGCCACCAGAAAAGCATCCCAATCAGTTGTTCACAAATCGGCTACTAGTATCACTGATCATGTAGTAGAAAACAATCATGTCATCGATTGGGAGGAGGCTAGGATCGTCGGCAAAGAGAGTAATAGATATAAGAGATGGATTAATGAGGCGATCACCATCAGAAAGCGGGGCAATACCATGAACAGAGACGAGGGGCAATACAACTTGAGTCACGTCTTTGACGATCTGATAAGTGAAAAATCAACTGGCAACTCCGTTGCCAAGCAGCAGAAATCATCAGCTGTACACACTCGAACTGTTCTGCAAATAGGCCAAGCCGAACAAGTCACGTTCCCATAGGCGTAGATACCCCCCCCAATATTTTGCCAGGGGTGATGATGATGGTCCATACAATCATCCCCCAATGTTGACGCATGGTTATATGGGTTTCTGACCAAATTAACCTCATATTTGCCCATTTTAGCCCCAAAAGTTTATCATGAACAGTCCTGATGAATATCTTCAAGAAGTTAGGAGCTGTGTAATAATTATCTACCTCACCAGGCGAAAAGAGTGCTGGGCAAGCAATTTTTGGCATTGCAAAATGGGGACAACCAATTTTTTGGCAATCCGAGGAGGGGGTAAGGTGGACTACATCCAACTGAAGCAAAAACTATAACAAACAAACAAACAAACGAACAAACAAATACCCCAGGAATGGGGACGCAAGGTGGTTATTTTTATAGTATGCCTATTAAAAGGTTATTCAGGGGTAACACATGCCACGCGACATTTAACCTAAAACTGCTTCAAATTAAAGTAACCACAGTCTCCGCAAAAGTCTGGAGAGCAACCAGCTCAGTAGTTAGCTTTAGCATTTAATAGGTCGGCCAATGTCCCTGTTAAAAAAATATTGTAACCTATACCATGTATTATACCAGGCCCGTAACCAGGATTTTATATTGGGTTGTTTTTTTTTGGGGGGGCTGATTTTGAAAAGTGGACCTTTTTTCCAAAATTGGGACCTTTTTGGACTAGGGGCGGATTTTGGGACTTTAACCCCGCCCCGCTTACGGGCCTGATGTAGGCTATACCACAAGTTTATTTCTCATCTGAGTTACTAGAGCAGCCGTCCAGCAATTACAACCTGTTGCAACATGGAAATAAAAACAGAATGATGATTGATTGATTGATTGATTGATTGATTGATTGATTGATTGATTGATTGATTGATTGATTGATTGATTGATTGATTGATTGATTGATTTATTTATTTATTTATTTATTTATTTATTTATTTATTTATTTAAAAAGGTACAAAGGGACAATTCTACAACACTTCGCACCGAATAATACCACGAATACAGGTAATACGTGTACAATAGACAGCAACGGTACAGCACAAGGCGTTATGGCGGGTATTAAATATGAACAATGAACAGGCTGCCGTGTCAAATTCAGAACTCAAGGACATAATGTTACGCATGGAGTCAAATTTGACAAAGCGAATGGACGATTTGCAAAAAGAAATGAGTGACATGAATAAGAAAGTATTTATTTATTTATTTATTTATTTATATTATTATTGTACAAATGAAATTACCACATCGCAATACAAATTTGTTTCGTATGGATGGTTTCACCCATCCACACTCGTCAGTTGCAATGTGTAAAATGACAAAGAATATGTCTTGAGTTTTGATGCGCGCGCAAGAGGAATTAACGCAACTGCGTATCTTAAAGTTGCGCAATACAATACGCGTCTTAAGTGCGTATCCATGTATGGGCCTACTTATTGTTAAACATGCTAAAAGAGCGACTTATCTTAAAGGGACCATTGAAAGCAAATATGATTTGGTATCAAAATAAAGCCCATAAAATATAGAATCAATATCTGAAACAATTGAAGAACTAACTATTTTAGAAATAAAAATACAATGAAAACAACGTACTCGATTTACCCCTTCCGACGCTACATCGCGCGTCAATTATCAAAAGTAGAAAATTGGGCGCTTTCCTGATGATGTCATTGTGGTTACGCGTTTTGTGTTGCGTTGATATTTTTGCCGGGATAATTTGACAACAGCGATCGCGATCTAAATATCAGATGCAATAATCATGGTAATACAACCACTTATAATTATTTAAAGGTCAAGTAAAAACAAAATTCCAGTTGATTGTCCACATGTTATCAAAAAGAGGAAGTGGAGGGCCTTTTTATTTATCATTTATTAGTTATTTTTTACAATGCAAATGGAACATTTAGGCCTATGTATTATTCCCGGACATTATTACTACACTGCAAAATTCCTGGCGAGAGAGTGACTACATCGCACTGGAACTCTGAAGTCACTACCGCCGTCACTCCCGAATAACCTACCCTATGGTGGCCGACAGAGTCACTACAGGAGAGTGACTACATCGGAAACAAGGCAGTAGGGTACTATGCAGCAGTGTCATCACGTAGTGACTACAACTGCTAGCCTCCGATGTGTTACCTGCTCGATGCCGCATCGGCGACTCATGATGTACACCACCGACTAGATTCCGACAGTGGTCCACATCTTGTAGTCACATCAAAGTGACTTCCGTAGCCAGTGCCCCATGCGTCGCCTGCTCGGTGCCCAGTCGGCGAACTTCAAGGTGACTACGCTGCCAAAAGGTCGTTGACCGAACCCTGTTATGAGTTCGAACACTCTGGGGACGCGCGCGTATATCTACCAAATACGCGCTGATGATGACAAATACGCGTATCATGCTTGGTTACTGCTTGTATACGCTCATGAATGGAAGGAGTTGGTTTTATAATTAATTGATTGATGCATGCTGTACAGTGGGTCTGTGGTTCTACTGCCGTCTTTGTTTTTGTTTTGTTTTTATCGTGCTTTTCTTTTGCATTCTTTATCATTTATATTTCAACTGTGAGACTTCCGATTCATTTTGTTTCATTTATTTATTGTTCTCTTTTATAATATTTTAATTCTTTTCGTGCTGCCTGCTTTAATAACCTCATCAACAGTGTGTTTTATTTGCAGTTCTTGTTCTTGGTTTATTTGTTTGTTTGTTTCACTTCAAACATTTTTATTTTGTTTATTTGTTTTCTTGTTTTCCCACAAAACTTATATCATTGCTTTGTTTACTTCAGTGGTTAGATGGCATGTTTTGTTATCAAATTATGCCTATTTTTTTCATATTTTGCATGATAACGTTATAGGCCTATTGAAACTTTTTATATTTAAGACGAATTGTGTTTTTTAAAGTTTTAAAAGAGATATTAATTTTCAGCAAAGTTCGCAAAGTATGCCTATTATAGGCCTAGCATTTTCAATTTATACATTTTGATTTGCCAAAACTTTACTTATTTGAAGCAAGAATTTTTCTGTTATATTTAAAATTGATTTATAGGCCTAGCATGCATTTTGTTTTACTTCTTGTCACTTTCCTGAAAGGTCTACTGCAAATTTATACTTTTACTGCCGTGAGTTTATGCAAAACCTTGGCTTGTGCTTTTTCCGTTTTTCAAAATGGTGTTTTTATAGGCCTATATTAGTTTGATTTGTTTTTCACGTTGATTTTTTTACGTTATCAAAGTAGGCCTATGCCTATAAATCGGTGTCACATCAATATAGGCCTGTTGCAATGTTTGTTTGAAATTGTCTTATTTTTTATCACGCAAATATTAATGCTGGTTATGAATTATTATTGTTATAATTATTTATTTTACACATTTAATATTTTAATTCATCAATAGGCCTACATGCTTCTTATAATATTCTTACTTTTAACTTATTTGCAATTTTTTTGAAAAAGTTGTTTTCTTTCGAAGTGTTTCTTTGTTTCTTCCATTCTTCGTTTATTGGTTTCTTCCTGTTTATTTATTTCTTAACTTTTTATTTATTTAGTTATTCAAATAACCACCAATTAACAAAAATGTATTTTATTCATCATATTAGTTTATTGAATTATACCTTGTTTACTGATCATGTTTATTTCTTTTACTAACACATTTATTTTATTCATCTAATATTTCCCTTATTTTTAAAGTCCAGTTTGCAATTTCCCCCTAATCCCTAAAAAAGCAAGAAATTAAGAATATTATTTGAATAAATCAAGAGAATATAAAAAATATGGCAATAAAAGCAAAACCGGCAACCCAAAACGCCGGTACTGAGCACCCAGGCCCATTCGCGTAGTCACACCGGTGTGACTCTCCTGCGAAGTCACCGCGCCGCGAAGTCACTCTGTAGAAACCTAGGAGGCTGGCTACCCGGCTATTTCGGACCGGCGATATGGAAAACCGAGGTGTAGTTTCCGATGGAGTGACATTCTGGTGACATCGGCGTCACACAGATGAGAATCTTGCAGTGTAGTTGTGTAATTTGTAGAGGAGGATGATAGGATCGAGGCTCTTGTTATTTGATGGTTCTCTGAGAAGATGATTAAAACAAAGCCTCTAAATTGAAATGCTTATTGGACAGAAGCAAATCTAAACTATTGATAATATTATTAACTTTTGAAACATTTAAAAAAAGAAAGTTTTCCTTATAATAAAGAAAATACCATTGAACATTTCAGACTCCCTCAATTACAATGCCATGCGAAAGGAAGCGGGCGGGGACGATCAATTGTTTTTTTTAAATCATCATGCAGCTTCCTATTTTACTTATTCATAAATTCAACCCCCCGGTCAACATGACCAAGATATGATTCCGATGACTTTATGTAGGTCCTACATGGCATATATAAAACCATAAAACTAATTTTGAGTATGCCTATAGGCCTATGATAACGATGTTGAGGGGAATATCGCCAAGATTTGTCGCAATACATAAATTGCCGATGATGTGCCGGCGCGAGTACCTCCCATGGGTATTATTATTATAGGCCTATGTATTTTTTTCCGTAGGACCTACCTTAAAAAATATTCAAGAGATGATTATTTTTTCCAAAACCTGACAATTGGTATAAAAAAGCCTTTTCTTCCATAAGTTAACTTTCAAAAGTGCTTATTTTCATACCCCAAACAATGCAAAGTAGGCCTAGGCCCTTTTATTTTGCAAATTTATTCAACTATAGGCCTACCATGTGTTATACGGGAGACTTGCCAATATTATTTGAGCCGTTGGCACTGGGGCAGTAGCTGAACGACAGATGAAGAAGTTGGTTCAGAAGAACATGACATGCAAGCTGTTCTTAAAATAAATTACGAGGAGCGCCTACAAACATACATAGGTCTTCAAAAAGCCTATTATGCTACAAACATCAAATGGGAAATATTATAGGCCTACACTTATTTTAATCCATGGATGGTTAGGACCGGGGTAGGCCTAGGCTATGCGAAATTGATGTCAGTTTCTCATCTGTGTGACGCCGATGTCACCAGAATGTCACTCTATCGGAAACTACACCTCGGTTTTCCATATCGCCGGTCCGAAATAGCCGGGTAGCCAGCCTCCTAGGTTTCTACAGAGTGACTTCGCGGCGCGGTGACTTCGCAGGAGAGTCACACTGGTGTGACTACGCGACTAGGCCTGGGTGCTCAGTACGGCGTTTTGGGTTGCCGGTTTTGCTTTTATTGCCATATTTTTTATATTCTCTTGATTTATTCAAATAATATTCTTTATTTCTTGCTTTTTAGGGGATTAGGGAGGGGGAAATTGCAAACTGGTCTTTAAAAATAAGGGAAATATTAGATGAATAAAATGATTTGTTAGTAAAAGAAATAAACATGATCAGTAAAACAACTTGAGAAAAATTGCAAATAAAGAAGTTAAAAAGTAGGAATATTATAAGAAGCATGTAGGCCTATTGATGAATTAAAAATATTAAATGTGTAAAATAAATAAATAATTATAACAATAATAATTCATAACAAGCATTAATATTTGCGTGATAAAAAATAGGACACAATTTCAAACAAACACTGCAATAGGCCTATATTGATGTGACACCGATTTATAGGCATAATTTGATAACGTAAAAATCAACATGAAAAACGAATTAAACTAATAGGCCTATGAAAACACCATTTTGAAAAACGAGAAAAAAAATAACACAAGCCAAAGTTTTGCATAAACTTACGGCAGTAAAAGTATACATTTGTAGTAGGCCTTTCAGGAAAGTGACGAGAAGTAAAACAAAATGCATGCTAGGCCTATAAATCAATTTTAAATATAACAGAAAAATTCTTGCTTCAAAATAAGTAAAGTTTTGGCAAATCAAAATGTATAAATTGAAAATGCTAGGCCTATAATAGGCATACTTTGCGAACTTCGGCTAAAAATTAATATCTCTTTTAAAACACAATTCGTTTTAAATAAAAAAAGTTTCAATAGGCCTATATAACGTTATCATGCAAAATATGAAAAAATAGGCATAATTTGATAGCAAAACATGTCATCTAACCACTGAAGTAAACAAAGCAATGAATGATATAAGTTTTGTGGGAAAACAAGCAAACAAATAAACTAAATAAAAACGTTTGAAATGAAACAAACAAATAAAACAAGAACAAGAACTGTAAAAGTAAAACACACACAGTTGATGAGATTATTAAAGTACAGGCAGCACAAAAACAATTAAAATATATAAAAGAGAACAACAAATAAAAGAAACAAAATGAATCGGAAGTCTCACAGTAGAAATATAAATGACAAAGAATGCAAAAGCACGAAAAAAAACAAAGACAGCAGTAGGCCTACAGAAGCAGACCCGCTGTACAGCATGCATCAATCAATTAATTATAAAACCAACTCATTCCATTCATGAGCGTATACAAGCAGTAAACAAGCATGATACGCGTATTTGTCATCATCAGCGCGTATTTGGTAGATATACGCGCGCGTCCCCAGAGTGTTCGAACTCATAACAGGGTTCGGTCAACGACCTTTTGGCAGTGTAGTCACCTTGAAGTTCGCCGACTGGGCACCGAGCAGGCGACGCATGGGGACACGCTACGGAAGTCACTTTGATGTGACTACAAGATGTGGACCACTGTCGGAATCTAGTCAGTGGTGTACATCATGAGTCGCCGATGCGGCATCGAGCAGATAACACATCGGAGGCTAGCAGTTGTAGTCACTGTGTGATGACACTGCTGCATAGTAGCCTACTGCCTTGTTTCCGATGTTGTCACTCTCCTGTAGTGACTCTGTCGGCCACCATAGGGTAGGTTATTCTGGAGTGACGGCGATAGTGACTTCAGAGTTCCAGTGCGATGTAGTCACGCTGTCGCCAGGAATTTTGCAGTGTAAAAACGAAATATTCAGCCAGGCGCGCTGTATTTTACAAGATTTACCCAATCAACATAAACTTTGTAACTGTAGGCCTACCTTTGATAAAACGCTCGGACACTTTGCACTTTCAAGTATCAGTGGGAGTTGAGATTGGATTAGGCCTATAAGCATTTCCATAACGTAAACTAAAGGCTGACAGTAAATATTGTTCATATGATTGTTTGGAGTGGCCTTTATATGTTCCTCTCGTGGTTCTTTATCTTCAAATTTGTTTCTCATTTTCATAGGCTTTTTCGGCTTTTTATATAATAACGCCTTTTCCCAGATCTCGGAGGGTTCAAAGCGCTGTAATTTCGCTGCCATGGTAGGCCGAACCTGTCGCAAATCTAGCCGCACTTCGATTGTAACATCCACCAATTATCTTTTCAGCTCCCCAAATTTCATTGGGTGAAGGAAGTTTTTGATAACCAAACAACTAATCACCGATTTTTGAGAAGCAGGAGGAAACTGGAGATACCGAAGAAAACCTGCGGGCTCGAGATAAACCAAGTTCACATGAGTCTTTGGGCCGCGCGCCAGGGGCTTGAAGTTGAACCCGGGACCTCAGTAGTGGTGCAAGGCGAGGAAACAACCGCACCAACTCGCTCTCCAGAGCCTGACTTTTGTTTTGAACCTGGTCCCATAAGTGTGTCTCTACACGGAGCGATTTTTTTTAAATAGATTTTTCAATTATTTTAGACTTTGGAATGATTGATGAATTTTTCATACATAGGCATATAAATAAGTTTATTAGAGAACAAGGGCCACTTCCAAGTCTTTTTGTGGTACATGTAGGGCCTACTCTAGGGGGGTTTATCCCTCAGAATCTCACATTTGAAAAAAAAAGTGCGTCATCGTTTCCTCGAGCACTGTTGGAAAAGACCGAAAACAACAGACAATGCTGATTTTACACTGAAAAAAAAACACCCTCCCTCATTAATTCATGAAAATCCTCTGGACGAGAACCAAAATATTAATTTTATACGGCCTAACCTAGGCTGCAGGCTCGGGAGGTAGGCTAATTAGGCCTAAAGAAATTAAGTCGCATGTCATGGGCTAACCCGAAACATCATTGCCTTCTCTTTCCTATCCTCACCAGATATTTCAGAGGAAATATAAGTAAAGAGTTGATATATCAGAATGTCTCAGTCAAAACAAATGATACTCTCTTGCAAACACCGAGCAGCTAGCACTGACAGCTTTGACTTTGTCAATATGAAGGCCTAGGCCTAACTTACTTGGGTACCTGCAGGTAATATGGGACCATTAAGGATGTTTAGCTTATGCGCATAAAAACTATAGAAGATATGCCCAAAAGAGATTGTTATGATGAACAACCTGTCCTTTAAGATTAATAAAACAGGCAGTGTTATCTTGTTTTTATGTTTGGACGCTATGACGTCAAAATGACGTCATCGTCAAGCGTCCCATATTACCTGCATGTGCAGGTAATATGGGACACTGTCTTATCTCTATGGTGAAAATCAAAATGTTCAGAAAATCACTCTTTTGTTCTAAAAACATTTTTGTTACATGATTTTGAATGTTAAATGCAAATTTCCACAAGAAAATTCAATTTTCTAAATAGTTTTGCTTTTCGCATTGACAATGCACACAATTTCCTATGTGTCCCATATTACCTGCACCCATTCAGTTGAAAATCAGAGAAAATAATCATTTATAATAGGAAAGTGCCACTTTTCAGTGGAATTTTACCTGCTGATAAGCTTAACCCATCACCTAAAGATCATAAAAAGTGACAAATGCACCCTCAGTACCAGAGTATTTGGATACACAATCATAAAATGTGGCGTCATTGATTTTATATCAGGCCAAAAAAACGACGTAAATTTTTGGGCAATTTCACTCTTTTTGGCATTGATTTCCAAGAGTTTGATACACAGACTCCAAAACTGCATTTCTAGAAGCACAATTGATGTCTCTAAACACTTAACAAATCAACTTAAAGTGTGCACCTTCTCTAAGCTACTTTTTGTTAAAATGAAAACAGGTGTCCCATATTACCTGCAGCTACCCTATGTTTCCCCGTTGTTGGCCAATTTTGTAGGCCTAGCTAGAATTTATATATAGGCCTATCATAGAAGTCATTGTAGCTTTGCAATTTATATTATAATATCCTTTTTAATAAAAAATTATACTTGTTAGGCCTAAAAGGCACATAAAAGTTCATTGCTGTAAACACGTTAATGCGTTGGTTTGGACCAAGTCTGGACTATGCAGTGTTGCCATGCAGCGGAAAGGATAACCACTTTGACGTCACAGGGGTTGCCACGTGTCTCTGCACATATGAATTGGGCGGAACGGCGCGACATTGGGCGCTTTGTCTTTATTTGCTGATTTGGGGGGTAAAATAAAGGAAAATTGCGTTTATCATTTTAGAAATGGATTCTATATGTTATTAGCTTTATTTTGATACCAAATATGTTTTTCTTTCAATGGTCCCTTTAATACTAATTACGGCGTGTCCGTCCGTCCGTCCTCTGTCCGCGCGCTATCGCGTTCGCGCGTTTCGCGTTCACGCGGTGCACTATCGCGTGCTCGCGGTGCGCTATCGCGGAGTATCAACGGGAGTGTGCGCGGAGTACAGTGCGAGCATCGGAAAAGCATTAATTACAGTGTGACTAACAGGTGCATCTCATCGGACCAATACTATTTTCAAGACAGGATTAACATAAAAATCATCAGTTATGGTATAACCCGTTTGCGTTGAATTTCGGGGTATTTTGGGGTCCTCCAATGTGGTAGCAGGGCAGGGTTTGAAAGAGGTGAACGATGGGTTTTCAGATTATGGGTACCCAAGTAAGCGTCACAGCTACAAAACAGAGTTGATTAATCATTGAGCGACGTATATCGTAGTAGTTTGAAAGGTTAGGACAAGTATTATGGGTAACGGGTGTTGGGTAATTATAGATGAGGTGACCTATGATGTCACATGTTTACATTCAGACCGCCCTCTGTTGTTTCAAAGCAGGCAAAATAACACAGAAGTGTCTATGACAGACCACATAAATCTCTTTAAAACTCAACTTTCAAAAACCTTAGAAGTTTTGTGTGATGTTATGTATATGGCTTGGTGCATTTATAAACAAGATTGATACCATTTTTTGTATTATTTGCTTTGAAACTAAAGTTAATGAATAAAAATCAACTTCTTCCATGTAAACTATAGTGTTTTTTGCCTGACAAATTTGATCACTGACCAACAGAGGGCGTATCAAATGTAAACACATGTCACCTCATCTATAGATAGGCCTATCACGAGAACCGCCCAACCCGAGAACCGCGAAATCTAGTTTATTATAGTTACACAGTAAATGTTTTTTTCTATGCCTGCAGCCACTTGCTGCAGGCATTTATTTATTCATTTATTTATTTATTTATTTATTCATTTATTCATTCATTCATTCATTCATTCATTCATTCATTCATTCATTCATTCATTCATTCATTCATTCATTCATTTATTTATTTATTTATTTATTTCAGTTTCTTTCTTTCTTTCTTTCAGTTTCTTTCTTTCTTTCAGTTTCAGTTTATTTCATTCTTTCTTTCTTTCTTTCTTTATGCTTGCATGCATGTCTGTAATCTGTTGGTAACAAATCAAAAAGCGATAACTTTTATAGCGCCCTCTCCAGGTTAACATTTACCAAAAAATAATCTCGTTGCTATATTGGATCGCGATGCTAGTAACAGATGGAACAGTAGTTAATTTGCAATAGCTGATATAGTGGTGTGTATTTTAACGGATAGAATCCTTCATTGAAACTGTAATCGCCGCCATTTTCAAAATGAATTTATTGCCGATCGATCGAAGATGAATTTTTAGCCTCAATTTTTAAATGATTTTATAACAATGAATTGATTTTATAACTCATATTAATTTCCTCAGCAGTAAAAAATGAGTAAACGAAGGAGCGGATCAAAGGTAAGATATGTATAACCAATGTCTTGTAAGCATTAAATTCAGTTAAGCTTACTTAGTCTACTCTGACATTGTCAAGCAGGTAACTGGACATTTCATCCCCTCGCATTTTCATCCCCTGGACATTTCATCCCCTCGCATTTTCATCCCCTGGACATTTCATCCCCTCATGTTAAAACATGATTGTAGCGTTCTTTGAGTGTGACAGTAAAAAGATTGCATATGAATATAATAATTGTTTAGGATCTTTAGAAGAAAATAATATAAGGAAATTAATCTTTATTTAAAATTAGTCTTATTTATCCAATGTATGCACCGTGTTCTGTATGAGCTATCACCAGCTGATCACGCGTATAAAAATCGATCAATGTTGAATGGCAATAGTGCAATGAATTTACCTATTGAACAGTGCGTGTAGGCCCCCTACAGGGATGATTCTAATTCAGTATTACGCCTAGTATTATTATTAAAAGTATTGTTATTTTGTAGGCCTATCGTTATCATTATATTATTATTAATATTTTTATTATTATTATTTATATTATTATACTTTGGTTTTTGTTGTTGTTGATATTAGCCTGGACTATTTAAGCTAAAGTGTATTTTCCTCTCTTTCTTCCTGTTATTTATGCATTTATTGTGTATTGTTTATTAATGTATCTATAGGCTGTTTCTTTGTTTATAATTATTATAATTTATAATTATTATTTATTTTGTTTGTTTATTTATTTATTTATTATTATTAACAAAATTAGTCCATTTTTATGGGAACCATGTATCTGTTATGTGGATAGTATGTTATGTTATTAATAAGATAGTGATAAAATATAATAGCATCAAATATGTCTGCATATAGGCCCTAGGGAAGGATCATGGCAATATTTTTGTATTGTCCACTTGATGAGGTGATTAGATTTAGTGCAATGTCGTGTTATACAATAGGAACAATAGCCGTCAGTCGAATGGTTACAGGAAGTTGAACTTTTTCAATCAGTGGAATCTATATATAACTATATTGCCAGTTTTAGTCGCCCAATTGGGCGACTTTTGACTTCCGTCCCGCGACAAACAAAGTGCTCCCGCGATTTCGCGACATTTTAGCTACTTTGAAAATCTCACCCGCTAAATCCATTAAATATTGGGCGATTTTTGAAAAGCCGACTTCAAAATTGTTAAATTGGATATTCTGTCATAGTCAATGGTCCTTCAAAACAAAACCTCCAAACAACTAATTCAAATAAAAAGAAAACGTTCTGTGGTCAGTGTGCATCAGAGTATAACAATGGGAAACAAATTAAAGTCGATACACGCGCAGGGAGAAAACTGATATAAGGGCTTAATCCCCAGGATTATCCTTAGAATATTCCCATATCAATTCTCACAAGTGGCTTAAGACGACGAAAGTGCCAAGCGGGGGCCAAGTTTCTCTTTTCATGTAGGTTCACTTTGGTTTATTGAAAATAACGTAACTACATGTCGTTCCATGGCTCTGGGCATGGGGATTGGGCAGTGGCTGAAAATAGGTTAGTCTACATTACCAGTCGTTATTTATTTTTTATTTTTGAAAATCAACTAATTTTACAAAAATGCATGATGTAGGCCTATGAAAAAAAGAGGTTGTTTTTGGGTTAATTAAAAATATCACTAACTACATGACATTATACATTGGCACGAATGGAAAATAGCTTAGACTACATCACCAGTCGTAAGTCGTTATCCACGGACCCGGGAGGGTGATTGAAAGTTGACTGAACTTAAAACTCATGGTTATAAAAAAATTGTATAAAAAGGAATGGTAGGCCTATACTATTTTTGATTTAACGTTTTATCAGCAAGAAAATATATTCGTCCCAAAGGATCATAGGTCTCACTCACACAAATTTATTATTAAATTGTAAAAAAAAATCTGCCATGACATTTGACTTCCAGTACGGCGTGTACAAGCACGACCCGAAATATTATATGCATCCATCGATCATGCACAAATCGGATCAAATCCTGTAGTTATTTTCTAAATGATGAAACCACAGTAATGACAAAGTTGACTGAGCCCCATTCAAATATGTAGTTGTGACGTGGTATATCAAAAGGAGACACTTTTGGGCAGGATCGTAAATGAAGAAATATAAAACTACCCTGTGGTGATTTTTTCATAATTTGGGTTTGTTGCATAGTAATAATGTTTTTAAAATATTGTCTGATAGTTTCAGACCGGAATATAACTGACATCTTGTATTTTTCAGACACTTTTCAAGGTCATTCCTACTAACATTGTTCAAGTTATCATACCTCCTCCTTATATAGTAGGCCTATCAATGCTGACATACTGTGCAAGGGTTCCTTGGGCACGGGTTATATGGTATTTAAGGGTCTTTTGGTGAAAAGCTCAGTCTTTGAGTCCTTCCCCGCCAGAGTCTTTTTTTTTCTCAAGTTTCTTTCTTTCATTCATTTACGAATATTATTATGCAGTGCATGGTGATGATGGGGATACAGCTAGATAAGATGGCCATGATGGTCTGAGACTAGGTATTTTCGTCTATAAGGTCTTTTGGGGAAAAATGCTCAAAGTCTATATTTTTTATTCTTTTACCCTTCTTGATCATTCATCTTTTGTTCTAGTCTTTTAATTTGATTTAGTGGTATAAATGTACCAAAACCTGGATCACCTCTTCCTACATAATAGGTTTATATACTCATTTTACAGATGAGCTCAGATGCTAGCTGCATGATCTGAGTTGCGCTTTTCTTACGCGTTTGAGTATTATGCTGATACAGTGTATAGAACCTCCGGGCATGGAATTACAGCTCGATGGTATAGGGTCTTTTGGTGAAGTTTTTTTAGTCCTTCCCCGGTAGTTCTTAAGTTTCTCTCTTGCTTTCTTCTCTCTAAAGTTCAATATGACTAGTGTGCAGAAAGCTGAATGTCAAGAGGCGGGGTCAAGAGCTAGATACAAGGTCATAATGTATATAGGCGTACGATTGTATTTCAGTAGGGCCTACTTTTTCAACCCTGATCATGCTGATATTTTGGCATATTATTTGTAATGTTTAAACATGTCTAAGCTTACATTGGAATCACTCAAATTCATTTAGACTGGCCCCCAGTCTCGGTTCGGTTCCATCTCTGGATAATGTAACAATAAATAATTACGTAATGCCCTATGAAAAAAAATGCCAACTCCCCCCTCCCCTCCTTATTTTCTTCCCGGGATTTTCTTCAATGCCAAAAACCCATTCCTCTTCATCCACAAATCGACGCCACTAATTACACCCACCACAGTCAACCATGCAGCAATATAGAAATATACCCGTATTATAAGTGAACGCGAAAGTCCATTGAGCGCTGATTCCAGACTGGTCCAATCTGTTAGAGATCTCACTTCCAAATATTCGTGAAACGAAGCACGGTGATTCCGATGTCAATTACGAAAGCCCCGCCCAGTTTCAATTCAAATATGGTAGCACAAAGCTATGCCGCGGGATGTGACGCAAGATCGGATGGGACACTTGTCAACAACTGAGAGGTATTGAGCTCAAGTGGCACGCGTCCTGATAGACCCATGGTACGCGCAATAATAAAAAAGGCAACCACTCGACTCGGACTTAGGCCTATTGTCCATATTATGTACATTATATCGCGGCGGTTTGCAAATGTTTGCACATTATTTAGCTAGGGAAGCCTTTTCAAATATCCCCGCGCTGCCAAGCTGCGTTGATTGGTCGGATACAATATCGTTGTTTAATCGCTTACTAGTCGCTACACACAACGTTAATGTAGTGAAAACATGGACGTGGTATATAGAAAGATTGCGTGACTCCAAATCAGTAAAAGTGAACTTCCAGCAGTTTGTGGGAGCTGGAAGTCAAATTGCCTACAGACTGGGAGGGTCCGTGTATTGGGTTGATTTTTAATGCTATGTAATCTACATTACCAGTCGTTCTCCACGGACCCGAGGGAGGGTCTAAAATTCATTATGTTTGTAAGACATTGGAGCTACCCTAAGTAAAATGTAAATGGAACAATTTTGTGTAATAATAAGTTTAGTGAGGGACTTTTCAGATACTCTTTCCTGTACGTTCACGCGTGCACGTAGTTTAATTTTCTTTAAATTTAATTGAGAGAAATCAAATTTAAATATTTGCGGTCGTGCGATTTTTTATAACCCGGTCTTTAGGGGCCATGGATTGTAATCCATACAGATGCAGAGTGTAAACTCTGTCGGGAATCACGTAGTTCAAACTTTAAAGTTTCCGGGAGGGGGCACTCTAATAGTAAAATGACATGCATGTCAAAAGGAAAACCCCAAAATCAGTTCTTTCTGCAGTTTTTTGAGCCATATTCTAAAACTTGGTTGCCGATCTTATAACAGTATAGAATGTCCCCACAAAATGGTCTTGAGAGCAAAAAATGGGGTTTTTTTGGGTGAAAACAAGAACAAATTGGATCTTTGGAGGTGGTGAAGGGGATCTTTGGAGGAAAGCAAGAAAAATAAATCGGCAAACACAGGAGAAAAAGAAAAAATATAATGCAGATATTTATTATCAGTTGAACTGATGGAATTCCAGTATTTTATGATAGTACTCCTTAGTCTTTACCGTTTAGTATTAATTTAATTCTCCTACAAGTATAAGTTCTAACTATCCTTGTACTTTACTACTTTTAGAACCTTTTAATCGCACCTTATCAGTGATAAGACTCTGGTTATATTACAGATTCCCGAATGATTATATAGTTATAGATTCCATTGATTAATAGCACACCAGTCAATGATTGAAAGAATTCAACTTCCTGTAACCATTCGGCTATTGTTCCTATTGTATAACATGACATTGCGCTAATCACCTCATCAAGTGGACAATACAAAAATATTGCCATGATCCTTCCGTATGCAGACATGTTTATCAATATACAATAAACAGATAAATAGTATTAAAAATTTACTAATTTGGTTAGATGAACAACTTTAAGTAAATAATAAAATAAATAAATAAATAAATAAATAAATAAATAAACAAACAAACAAACAAACAAACAAACAAACAAACAAACAAACAATACATAATAAATACATAAATAACAGGAAAAAAGAGAATACACTTAACATAATAATAAATAGTCTGAGCTATCAACAACAAAAACCACAGTAAATAATAATAATAATAATAATAATAATAATAATGATAATAATAATAATAATAATAACAATAATAATAATGATAATAATAATATGCCTAATAATATTAACAATAATAGTAATAATATAATGATAACAATACTCACAGTAATAACAAAAGATATGTGAGTATGCACTGTTCAATTTAGGTAAATTCATTGAATGTATAAACTATTATTAACTATTAGTCTATTATAGGCCCTGCTGCCATTCAACATTGATCGATTATACGTGTGATCAGCTGGTGATAGCTTATACCTCCTGCTTATACAGAACACGGTGCATACATTGGATAAATAAGATTATTAATTTCCTTATATTAGTTCCTTCTAAGTTCAAGATTCTAAACAATTATTATATTCATATGCATTCTTGATTCACTGTCACGCTCAAAACTAAGAACGCTTATTAACACGAGGGGATGAAATGTCCAGGGGATGAAATGTCCAGGGGATGAAGTGTCCAGGGGATGAAGTGTCCAGTATTCGTCAAGCATGCAAGGGCAAGGCAAGATGAAATTCATTATCAATTTTATATATTCAATCATCATTCTCATGTAGGTATGCCAGGTGAATTTAGTACAGGGAACCCATACCGTAGCTCTGCACAACGGTATGGAATAAAGCATAAAGTGTACGGTATATAGGTATGCTAGGTGAATTCAAATTTGCCATCAAACTGCATCATTTCATATATCAAATTAAAGCCCTTGAGTAAACAAAGCCAAAACTGAAAAACATTTTTTCATAGCACTTTCCGTAGCAAAGTTACATCTTGTCATGTCAAAGATTGACTTTCATCAAAAAGTTTCAGCTAGCAAAATTCCCCAAAACGGCATTTCGGGGTAGTGCCGTACTATTACGCTATGTTTTGTATTTGGCGAGGATGACGATATTTACATCCTGAACTTGCAAACGGCCACAATGTGTTTTACTTGATATTTTTTACCCCTAAATAATCTTGTATAATTCCCTGCAATACCCTATATGTGATAAGAACTTAATTATCTCTCGAAATAATACTTCAAGCTTCTGGATGGGTACTGAAATGTGCAAAAAATCCAATTTCTTGCGCTCTCACCTTCGAAATTTCCTGCTCATCGCGAATCTTGTTTGCATGGACAACGGAAATAAATATGGCCAACCCAGTATTTAGCATTAATCTTCAACTGCTACGCACGGTCATAATGAGAAATGGCCATTTCGTTCCACTATGTTTACTAGCTTCAAAATCGGGGCCGAAAGACTTAGGCTAAAACTAAATCGCTAAGCGATAGCGATTTTTTTTGGGCCAATGAGATAGACCTCTTTTTGTTATATTGGCAACAGCGTATCTCATTGGTCAAGTACTGATCGGCGATGGAGTATAAATTCAGCTTAGCTGCGCATGCTCATATGCCAGTTTAAAAGTAAATACTCGAGCATGCGACGAGAGAAACTGCGCTGAAAACGTAAATCTACAAATTGGTTTTTTAAGGAATGCATTAAATCGATTGTACACCCAAACCTCGTATTATATACAAGCAACAATTTGGAGTGGTTCATATAAATGCAGGTGAGACAAATTCAACAAAAAGTGACATAAATACGGTGAAATACCACCATGGACTTTAGCATTGTAACCACTTCAGTCGCTATACAGATGTTGTATAGCGACTGATTATTCGGTCTAATTTCGGGGGTGTTTCTAGATCTTAAGTCTCATTATGATAGCAGCTTTTTTTTAATGGAACTGCTATCCAAATCCCCTAAAATTCCATGTGCGGGTGACTTATCACCATAAAAAATCATATATTTGGGTCAAGTGAAGTATAGAAAACATATTTATGTAGGTTTCTTTCTTCGGGCACTTGTTTTAAATTTCTATGTAAAAATGCACTGACATTGTCAGCGAATTTGGCTGACTAGCAAATGTGTTAACTAAGGTTTGCCTGGGTTACCTACGGTATACAAAAAGCTAGTGCAAATTATTGCATGAATGATTTCAATTAGATTTAGAGTTTGCACTAAAATACAAGTCAAGGTAGGTATGTGACTAAAAATTAGGAAAGTGTTGAATCGCCTGGAAAGTTATACCATTTGAAAGAGCACAAGAAATAGGTTTAGAATGATACCAAAATTATCACTTTAAGTCATAAAATGATGAAATTAGACTAATTTTATGTCTAAAAATTGGCCCAGTTTTGAAGCCACATTTTCAATGCAAACATATAGGAGGCACTGTGACCGTTTTTATCCAATTATGCATGGGTGCACAACGACCCACACACAAGTGGACTGTACAAAGTGTATTGAGTGCAGTTGATTTTTCAACATTTTCTGTGCATGCTGTTACAAATATCATGCTCAAAAACAACATTTCGGTTTTCAGATCAACTAGATATTTGGCATGCATGTGCTTGAGTATATATACTTACTAAAAAAAATAGTTTCAAAGAAATAAAAATTCATCTGCATTGAACAAATGAAAGTTGAATTTTACCTTAATTTTTCTTGATGATTTTCTCAACTTTCAAAAATCATACAATTTTTTTAAAAACATGACTAGAAAGAGAAAAATGTAAGCTTCAAATACATTATTTACTTGCCAATGTACCTTTAATAATACTATTTCTACAGGAGTTCAAACAGAGTGCTCTGTGTACACCAGAAAAAAGCACAATTAAGAAATTGGCTTCACTAAATGCTCCAATGAGCAGCTGATAGTCACATACCTAGTCAAGGCTCCTGTACTACTGTAGCTTAATTAGTTGCAAGTTTGTCATAATATTAATTACACAGCTTCTTGTAGTTGTACTTCTTGCCTAAACTCCTATGCTTGAAATTTGAATTTTTTTCGAGAATAGGTCGGTGAAGGAAACCTACATAAATATGTTTTCTATACTTCACTTGACCCAAATATATGATTTTTATGGTGATAATCAAGTCGCATACATGGAATTATAGAGGATTTTGATAGCAGTTCCATTAAAAAAGCTGCTATCGCCATGAGACTAAGATCTAGAAACACCCCGAAATGCCGTTTTGGGGAATTTTGCTAGCTGAATCTTTTTGATGAAAGTCAGTCTTTGACAAGATGTAACTTTGCTACGGAAAGTGCTATGAAAAAAAGGTTTTCAGTTTTGGCTTTGTTTACTCAAGGGCTTTAATTATAAAATGATGTACAGTTTGATGGCAAATTTGAATTCACCTAGCATACCTAGAAAATGTCATACCGATAAAGGACGTGTCTGTTTTGCCTTGCGAACTAAGTTTGCGCTTGCGAACTAAGGTGAATTCAAATTTGCCATCAAACTGCATCATTTTATATATCAAATTAAAGCCCTTGAGTAAAGAAAGCCAAAACTGAAAACCTTTTTTGTCATGTAGCACTTTCCGTCTAGCAAAGTTACATCTTGTCAAAGATTGACTTTCATCAAAAAGATTCAGCTCAGCTCAAAGATGTTTTACTTTAGTAAAACCTAGATGAGCTTATCTGTGTACCGCTATAACATATTAAAAAATTATTTTTTTGACCATTTTGACCATGTAACACAAAATGGACCACCTCATGACATGCGACCTGTCACCCATAATAATATGTTGTCTATACTTCACTTGACCCCAATATATGATTTTTTTGGTGATGAGACAATCGCACATATGTATGAAATTTTAGAGGGATGTTCCACATAGAAAAGCTGCTATCATCATGAGACTATCACTGTTTTAAGATCTAGAAACACCACCGATTGCCCCGAAATGCTGTTTTGTTAGCTGAATCTTTTTGATGAAAGTCAATCTTTGACAAGATGTAACTTTGCTACGGAAAGTGCTATGACAAAAGGGTTTTCAGTTTTGGCTTTCTTTACTCAAGGGCTGTAATTTGATATAAAATGATGTGGTTTGATTATAACCATGAAAAAGTAGATAGAAAACTAGAAGGAATGTCACATTTTGAAGAATGTTACACTAATGTGATATTCCTTCTAGTTTTCTATCTGCTTTTTCATGGTTATAATCAAACCACATTATTTTATATCAAATTACAGCCCTTGAGTAAAGAAAGCCAAAACTGAAAACCCTTTTGTCATAGCACTTTCCGTAGCAACACTAACAGCTCCACCTGTGGCATAAACATTCCCCTCATCAATTCTATGGACCCATAAATCATGAATATCCCATTTTTCCTATGCAGGTCTCATGGTCCTCACCAAGGTCCGATTCTACCACTTCCGATGATGCAGGGTTGTCCAAACAAATAGCCGATGTCATCATGATCCTTGATGAAGATGATGCAATTCCAGGGACTCAACCAGTTGATGAGAGAGTTCTCAAAGGTTTGTCATACTTTCAAAACACTTTCTGTTTATCCAAACAGCCAAGTCCATTTCTGACATTTTAAAACCAACACCAATGTTTAATTTGAATTATTCTGGCTGTAAATGACATGCTGTGACACCATCATCCTAAAAAGCATCATGATATATGTAGTTTTGATACTGATTTAATTTGGCAACTAAGTACATTATCAATATCACCACGCGCTCAAGGTACACACTTTTATCAAGAATTAAGTCTCAGTTTTGACTAGTTTTTGTGTGTTTGAATGACTTGTGGGGTGTGATGGAGGTATAATTGGAGAGTGGAGACTGAATTAAAAAGACTAGTTTGCGTGTGACGATCAACTCCTCACAACCCGTGATTGGTTAGGGCGTAAAAGGAAGGTTGATTCACCCGGTGCTTTCATCGGAGAAAAGGAATCACAGAAAATGGCGAAAGACGGCATTGTTGACATTGTGCCTTCAGGAAAGAAAGTTTCCAGTTACTAAGACCTAACTTTTTAGACAAACGTATGTTTGAAGACTGCTGCGTTCAGACATTTCAATCATCATGACAATTCGCTAACAACTTACGATCAACTTCAAGTTTGAGTGACAGGTGCGTCAGATGTAAACTAGTATATATTTCAGGCCTTGTCTTTTGAAAATTGATGGCGAGTGACAAATCACTCTCCTCAAAACTTGCCAGGTGAGCTGTAAGCGAGTGATTTTAATCACTTGTATTATTATTACACCAAATGTAGGCGAGTGATAAAAAGCTCTCCTCAGCTTCATTTTAGGCGAGTGATGGCGAATGATCACTCTCACTCGCCTCAAAAGACAAGGCCTGATATTTCAGTCTGATTGTAAAGAGGTTTGATCATCAGGTTTTGCAAGAATCAAATCTGATTTCTTTTTTAGTATTTAAGTGCATCTTATGCCAGTGATGTTTCTTGACGTGCTTATCACTAGGATCCACAACATGCTCATCTTTAAAGGCACAGTTCTTTAACCCAATACATTTGTATATTCATTGAATGACCTTTGAAAATTTGGGTACAAAAGCTCGTACTCTGCAACTTGAGGTCAATTTTTGCACTATGATTGTTTAATTGAGGTTATTGGACTATGCCATTGGGATGAGGTCCATAGTGTATACTTGGAACTTTGACAGCTTGTCTCAATTTTAGCTTTCAGATGTAGTGGCGTATGTTGAAGTGAGGTCCAACTCAGAAAACAGGTCAAGAAGTGTCAGCAAACAACTGGAACTTTTGGGAGCAGTGGTGAGTTATGTAAAACTGCAGAAATGATGACACTCCCTACACTGCAGAACCAAGATTCCATAAGAAGGGCATCCCCCGGCCATTCCCATGTAAATTAAACAACTAACTGCCAATTAGGGCGTGTTCTCACTGCGGCCTGTTTGATACCAGGACATGGACTCGATCCTACATTGAGTCCACTTCCGAGCATAGTGAGAACTCGAAATAGTGGTCTCGATCCTACATCCAGGATGTAGCATCGAGACCACCTCATTGAGGTAGTCTCGTACCTAAGACGTGGTATCAAACAGCATAGTGAGATGCGTTTACAATTAAGTGGACTCGATCCACTTATACCGGCAATGCTGTATACACAACCTTGATGGCCGTCGTTGTACTAAAGGCCTATACATGTCTACATTATATATATATAATTTTCCATGATAAAATTTAAACATATGCATTTTCAACTTAAAAATTCATAGCTGGTATTATAGAACAAATTTATACAGGCTTTATTTCATGTAATTTACAACATTTATTATTTATGGAAAAGTCTTGGGGGAAAGTGGCTATACACGGACGTTCGTTCAAGATGCTTGCCATAGTTTGATGAGCAGCATGCTTCTTGTGCAGTGTGAAAACAACGGCATCGCGGCAAGATACATATTTTATCCAGTTTCAGAATTAAACAAAACGACATTGGGCTTTACAAGATATTACAAAATGATATTCAGGTGTAATATTTTTTAGAGGTGGTGTTGCGTGTGAATCGGCATGCTTGACTAAAATCAGAAATAACAACCCGATGTATTTCTCTCATTTTACAGTACACGTACATTGTATAGGCCTAATATAAAGTAATAGTTTCTAGAGCTGTTTACGGGGCTGTTTATTTCAGATCTTTCCAAATACTTTTACACAAAATACAAACATATCCATAGATTGAAGAAATATACCAGGGGGCCCTGGAAATAAAACATGATCTTTTAAAATTGATAGTCTATAGTAAAGTTTGATTTGTGCTGTGAGTTCGGTTCAAAACATGCATTGCAACAGAATTTGTGATGTCCGGGTAAGTGGTCCCGATCCTACATCAGCATTTTGGTGTTAGTGAGAACGTGAAATCAATGTGGACTGAGTCCACTTGTATGTGGACTCGGACCTAGGTACGAGACCCCATGTCTGTAGTGAGAACACGCCCTTACCTTGTTGGATATAGTGCATCATGTACTTTGTATATCTTTGCAAATAAGTTAAACATTGTGAGACTGAAAACTAAACCCTGAATTTTTGCACCAATTTCATTACAGGTGGTGAATAAGTTTGGGCCCGATGTGACCCATGTGATATGGAAAGAAGGGAAAAAGAGTACCAAAGACAAAGCCGTCAAGAAAGGATTGCATCTGGTGTCTGTGCTGTGGGTCGACAGGTAAGCAAACTGAGTCACATTTAATTCTAGGAAAAAGTCGTTATTCAATTTCAAATTCAGTTTAATTTATTGCCAAGTTTTGTGTTTGCAAACATATACAGTTGTTGTTTGGTTACAACTTCCAAAGTCCCTGTCAGATTTACAATTTCAACTGGCAATCGGAGTAATCGGTCAAATGGAATTTGTGTGTTTGCTGAATAAATATTTAAAGTTGACTTCAAATTTCTGTGAAGGTGACTTCAGTTTACTGATATTGTAAAACACCCAATTTTGAATTAATTTGTGGTAATCCGCTGTCGCAATTATTGAACTTGAGGTTGAGCTTGTAATTGAATTATGACTTTTTCCCAGTGTGTACTGAGTCAATGATCAGGGCTTGAAATTAGGAATTTCAAATACTCAAGAAGCTAATTACAAAACATTTTTACATCAAAAATCTATTTAAAAAAAACTAACAACAATAACGTCACACAATATAATTAGTGGAATTTGAAAGGTTAACAAAACTACACAGAAATGTAGTAGCAATCACAAGTTTATTTAGTCTCTCAAATCAAAGGTAAGTACAAAATTGCAAATAATATACTAAAGCAGGGCTCAAAATACAAGGGTTAAGGGCCATTTCCAACACAAAGTTGTCATGTGACAAATATATTGTTCAAAATGGCCCTCAAAATTAAAGAAGTATTTTGGGTCCTGTAACAAAATAATATACATCTATTTATAACAAAATCTACAAACAAAATGAATCGAGAATAATAGAACAGAGATTCAAAATCTGTAACCTTTGAAGCAAAAACTAAAGAGTAAGTATAACAATGGCAATGCACAATATGTAACACTTGGGGATTCAATCTTTTGCACCATTGTTCATCAGTGATTAACAACTCGCGTGTGGCGCGTCTGTGTAGCAGCCCTAGTGAAGTAAATCACGCAGACGCGACGGACGCAAGTTGTTAAACGGTGATGAACAATGCTGAAACATGATTGTATCCTTTTCAACAATAAAAACAAGCTAAATATGTTTAATTGACATGATGAACTCATGCGGAATTGGCACTCAACATTATACATTACATGAAGATCAATGATTTCTCTGTTGATATCAGCAATGAAACTACAGAACGAAATGGCAATGTTTAGCCGCTTCCTCAAATTAATGAATTCAACACACAAGTTCCAGGCGTATTCGCGTATACGCTACTGCAAAAGTGTGGATTCATCACCGATTAACAGCGGTTGGCTTCTGTACAAACGTATTCAAAGAGTTGTTGAAAATCTGATCCACTCACACCGAAGTGAGTCATTTTGAAAATTGCTAACTTGATTATATTTTGGTTCACCTCAAGTTTGGTAGTGACGTCAATGCTCTTTGGCGGTTGCACCGCAAGCGTGCTGACAAACCGCCGCTGTGTACGCGCATGTACACTCAGGGCGTTTAACTTTACGCGTGTGATTCGATACTGCGGCGAGCGAAATACGCACCTACGTCACTACCGAACTTGAGATGAACCAAATTATAGTAATTAAACTTACTGATGATTATTGAAAGTTTGAAACCCAAAATCCTGGAATAATAGGTTGCAAAGTTATGAACTGTTTTGCAAGTCCATTTTCTCAACAATTCATTATTGCCAACTTGGGCCCGATTGGATTAGATCGTGTAACATATAGAGACACATTACATTACATTTCACTACCTGGAGAGAATTGATCAAAAATTGAATTCCCTCCTGAGGTTCGTATCTGTCAATGAGTTGACCAGATCACAAGGATGTCATTATAGCTAGAGGCAGATTATAACACAAATGGGTCAATGAGTTACATAAAAATGACCTTGTGTGGTATATATTTGATTCCAGTTTTGCCTGAGGCAATTTGTGGTTAAATGTTGATCCCTCACTACAAGAGTTATTACCATCGATTTGGTTGAAAAAGGAGGTGAGACATGAACAAATCTCTCCAGGTAACAAAACGTAATGAGGCTGCCGAGGCAAATGATCAAATCAAGGAAGAACTTGATGTGATCTCGATAGCTGGCAGCATACACACAGTGTCCATGGATGATGGTGTTTAAATCGCAATAGGAAACCAAATTATAAATCAAAATGCGGTGAAATTATCAAATTGATAATAATTGTAAACTTAAAAATACCAAACAAAAATGACACTCTTTATACAGAGGCATTTTGCAACATATATTTTACCAAACAAAAATGGAAGGTTTACCTCTCGAACATGCGTGCTTAAGTATGTGAAAGCCATCCTAGTGTCTAGCCCTATGTGCTGGGCTTTTTTTACAGGTTATTAAAAAAAAAGCTAGGCAAACCCTTTTTCTTTGCATATAATTATGTATTGTTTATTACATTATTAACTACAGAAAAGAGACACTGACTTCTTTCTCGTCCGAAGGGTCGCTAGTCCGAAAACCAAATTAAGTTTGCTAATCCGAAGGTTCTCTAGTCTGAATATATATACCGTATTTAGTCAAATAGTCGCCCCCCCCCTCAAATAAACGCCCCCACCACTTTTTTCAACCAAGATGTTTCAAAAATTCCGATATTTCCATGCTATCTTGTGTAGTAAGCTTACCAAGTTGCTCACATGGTTGATAATAGCAGCAATAAATGTCGAAAATCTGCATCGGCAACCCGGAAGTGAACCAAAAGTCAGTGTCAAAAGTTCATAGTTCGTCATTTTAGCGTGACTTTTAAGCTTACCTAATGATTTTAACGGGAATTGTCGTGCTAAAAATGACCTCTAATAAACGCCCCCCCTTGGGAAAATGTAACGCCCGAAACGTTTATTTAACCAAATCGGTAGTAAGGGTTAGGGTTAGTGTTACAGTTAGGGTTAGGGTTAATTAGCGAGCCTTATTCTATATTCGGACTAGAGAATCTTATTTATTATTCAGACTAGCGAACCTTTGGACTAGAGAACCCGATATTCGGACTAGCACACCTTTTTCAGAATTCGGACAAGCGAATGGTAAATTACGTGTTCGGATATTTTAGCTGTATGAATTTTCATGAGTTGAACAGTGTGAAGTTACTTTATTCCCAGTTTCAAACAGTTAAATATTTACACCTGCCAGTAAAAAATATTTTTGTGAGTTTTTAGATTCACGGTTCTGAAATAAACAACAAATTTCACGAAAATAAAGAATTTGTGGCTGCATGCTGTTAAACATAAAAGTTATTATTACGCTGCACGTCTTTGTATTAGTCTGGATGTTCAATAATTTCCCATTGTTTAAGGTTAGCAACTATTTTAAACTGTTGTGATTTGGTAGTTCACAGCTTCTTGCGAATGGTAGTGAGCTTTGGCAAAAATTGCATTGATCATTTCATAGTAAGTGTGTAGAAGAATTCAAATATCACATAATTTATATACTTTTGTAGGTCCTGAGGTTCTTGAGTTATGTTGTGAATTGAAGAGGGCTGAAACAACAACACTTTTGTAAAGTGTACTCAACAATAAATCAAGGAAGTTTTTAAAGTATATGATTTGTAGAATGAACTTTTGCAAAACATCAAGTGTTATTTTTCAATAATATTATTGATTTAGATAATGTAAATTTTTTTTGGTTGCTTCGACCAACAATACCTTGTCTACCCTTAATAAAATGTTTATTGTGTCTTTTGTTTTTCAGTTGCAAACAGAACCAGGAACATGTAGCCGAGTCTCTTTTTCCAGTCTATGACCCAGCTGATGGCTCACCGCTGATGGTAGCTAAGCTTAAGGTAATTCCATAAGAAATCACAGGGGGATCTGGTGAATTTATATATTATTGAATTTGTGGTGGTGGGGGGGTGACAGTTTCCGTTCTTTACACGCAAGCATTCCAAGATTTATTTCCAAGAATGTAGGAAATTGCTTGTATACAGTGTTCTAAATTGGTAAGTAAAATAAACCCCCTGGTGTATTACCGGGTAATTTTAGTAAAATACAGTAATTTACCGTAACATTTGTTTCCTTCAGACAATGTTGTTTTATTTGGAATACATTATACTAAATGAGATTAATCACTACTAGTATTCAGGATATTGTAATATATATAGTACCTTTTGTTTTGATCAAAATTAATAGTTTGCAATGCAATGTGGGAGACCAATGGTTCAATTCCGGATATCTTAATATAGCAAGATATCTTCAATAACAAGATGCATGGTTAGTAGAAAATCAAAACGGTTTCCTTCTGGCAATGCTGTTTTACTTGGAATACATATATTAATTTTTTTTTTTTTTTTTCTTTTTTGTAGACAGCTGTCTTTATTACAAGTTTCTTAATACATAGTACTGTCACTTAATCAGTGACCTTAAAATACATTTACGTGCATTTTATTTATTAATATTAGTGACATAGTCATTTCAAGAGAGTTATAAGAGGATTGAAAAACAAGCAACAAAAAAAAAAGGAAAAGAGCAACAGAATGAGCGAATAGAACCAACTGCTGATTATTTTGTACTCAAATTGAGTAGAAAACAAAAAACAATCAACAATAAGCTCCACCCGACCCACCCCGCCGACCCCCTCCACCACACATTGAGCATGTTGAGCATATTTTACTTTCTTTACTATGGATTAAAAATACACAGGAATGAAAAATTATATCATAAAATTAATAGTTGCCAGGATTGCCACTCATTATTAAACTTTTGTAACTTTAGGCTACATACTGCTTGGTATTTCAAAACATTATAATAACATTTAAGTTCCCTTTTTAAAACATGTAAGTTTGGTCGTTTCTCTGTCATCTTTACTCTATACAAATGAAATTTTGCAATAGTCAAAATCAGTGTTAGAATTAAATCATATTTAGATCCAAAAAGAATTAACTGAGGGTCATAGCTAGATCTATACTGATCTTGTCTTTTATCCAATCTTTGAGATCTTCCCAAAAATTTCTAGAAAAGGGCAATCCACAAAGAGATGCTTGATTGTTTCTGGATTTATCTTACAAAAAGTACATAAGTCATCATCACTTATGTTCATTTTAACAACAATGTATTTGTGCCTATGATGCTCTGATTAATTCTGTATTGAAACCATCTCAGTTTAATATCAGTGGAAAATTTGAAATTTAAGGTACATATTTTTTTCCAATCATCATTCTCCATTCCAAATTCCATTTGCCACTTTGACTTACTCATTGTATTCTTCATCTTTGATTCAATAGAAATATCATAGAACATTTTGCACCCTTTTCGTTGCTTAAAAAGTAGTTCCATATTATAAAACAAAAAAGGGGAGGCTAGTTTGGAGCCTATAGTACCATTGTAATTAAAATTTGACTGAATTGCCCTAATAATACCATTGTACTCTAAGAAATTGGTCTTCACTTTATAAAGTTTTGTAAATTCGACAATCGACAAAAAGGATCCGTTTGCATTTAAGAGATCATTTACAAACAGCACACCCTTTTTTTTTTCCAATGGGCATAACAAACTGATTTACCACCAATCTTTATTTTATCGTTCCACCACAAATATTGTTTTGCAATACGGTTGAAATCCAGATTATTATTATTTACAATGTTTATAAGTGAGGACCAAGAAAACAGAGTATCATACCAGAACTTATTATCTATCATGTTTTTCATGTCATTAAAGCGATACATACCAAGGCAACAAATATCATCACTTATTACATTAAAACAAAGACGAAATAAGCTTAACCCATTTTTGATCACCACAGGCAACCCTCCTAATCCAATTTACCTTTAAAGCATTTATATGCATTTCTACATTTGGCATCTTTACTCCACCATTCTCATAATTTTGCACAAATTGTATTCTTTTAACTCGATCTGGCTTGCCGTTCCAAATATATTTATATATCTCATCATTTACCGTTTTGATAAATTCCTTGCTTGGGTTTGGTAGCATTTGAGCAATATAACTTATTTTTGGCAAAGCGAATGATTTCACAACTACAACCCGTCCCAACACCGTTAAATTTCTTTTTTTCCAACTTGATAACAGTTTTCGTATCAAAAGAAGTGCTTTATCATAATTATCATTTACCATTTGAGCAAGGTTTGTACTAAAAGAAATGCCTAGAAACTCAAAGCTACCATTGAAATTCCATTGTATTTTTAAATTTTTACTAATTATAGTGTTTCTGAATTTCTGAGACCCAATCCATACTGCAACCGTTTTATCAATATTAATTTTCAAACCAGACATCTCATAAAATGATTGCAATGTTTTAAAGGCACTTTCCAGTGATTTTTCTGTACCATCAAGAATTAATGTAGTGTCATCTGCATACTGTGCAATTTTAAAATTCATATCATTAATGCAAATTCCTGTTATATCCTTATTTTGTCTAATCATTGTAGATAATACCTCCGCACATAAAATCGAAGATATATGGCGACAGAGGATCGCCTTGTCTACAACTAAGCTGAATTTGGAACGGTTTAGATATATTTCCATTTATGATTACGGAAGAAGATGCGTTCTTATACAAAGCCATAAACCATCTGCAAATGTCTGATCCGAAATTAAATACCCTTAAAGTTTCAAGAATAAAATCATGCGAAACCGTGTCAAAAGCTTTTTCAAAATCTATTAGTAAAAGCATCCCGAATTTCATTAACCTCTGTATAACTTAACAAATCATAAATAAAGCGAATACTTTCACCAATGAATCTATTTGGGACAAAACCTGTTTGATCTTCTGAAATTAAATATGGCAAAACCGATTTTATACGGTTTGCAATACATGCAGAGGCCAATTTATAAGAAACATTTAGAAGCGAAATAGGCCTCCAGTTTTTTAAGAACTGACGGGTTTATCTCCTTTTGGCAGAAAAGTAACGTGACCCCTTTTTGAACTTGAGTAAGAGTCCCAATTCTAAAACCTTCATTTAATGATCGAAGAAGAAAACAAGATATTTCCAACCAGAAGCATTTGTAAAATTCGCTGTAAAACCATCAGGTCCGGGTGTCTTGTTGTTTTTCATGTTTTTCAAAGCATATGTGAGCTCAGAAAGAGTAATTTCACCCTCTAAGGTATTTGATTGCATTTATGTTAATTTGTTTATGGAAGCATAATCATCAATTTTAACATTATTATTTCCACCTTTTTCTTTATACAGATTTTCATAAAAAGATACTACCTCTTTCTCAATCTCATCTTGAGATGTTGCTTCTGTGTTGTTACCTCTCACAATTCTAACCATTTGTTTGTTTACAAAGTTTCTTTTTTCAAGATTAAGAAAATATTTGGTGGGTTTCTCTCCTCCTCTATCCATCGGACCTTTGTTCAATAAAACATCCTTTAATCTTTCTACTACGAATATCCTCAAGTTCATGTTTAGCATTATCTAACTCATTCTTTAAAATTTCAACATTAGGGCTGTTTTTCAATGATGCCTCCTCGTATGATGTATTTAAGTTTTCTATTAATTTGTCAAGTACTTCTTCAGACTTGTCCATCTCTCTCTTTCTTTTTGAGGAGTATGCTATAGTAGCGCCTCTGATTTCCAAAAGCAGTGCTTCAAAAAACAGTTGATCATTAATAGTTAGTTCTAACTCATTTGGATCAATATTGTTTATATTTTCTCTGTCATCACGGCCGAAGCAGCATAGATTTGTTTTACTTTAGTTATCGAATCCTTAACTACTTTTACATATTCATCATCTTCAATTAAATCGTTATTCAACTTCCACGAACCTCGTCCCCTTTGTATATTATTGCTCTTACTTAGGCCAATGACTACCATGGAATGGTCAGTCCTATATCCTGGTAGAATGTCTGTTTGACCAATTATATTCAAAATTTCAGAAGAAATCAAGAAAAATCCAGCCTAGCTTGTTTTATGGGATTGTTTCTTCTCCAGGTAAAACGTTTTATATCTGGGTTCATAATTCTCCAAGGGTCACACAGACTCAAATCTTCTTTTATTTTTAAAACAGCTTCTTTTGCCTTTGGATTATTAATATTCAAATAATTAAATGTATCTAAATTTTGATCCTGGACTAAGTTAAAATCACCACATACAATACAATGTGGGTTACCAACGTTTTCGATAACATTTTAACACGATTATAAAAATCTGGATTATCCTCATTTGGACCATACAGACAAACTATCGTGATATCCATTGACATCATCGTAATATCAAGTACAATCCAATTACCTGCTTGATCCCGCTGAATATTACGCACTTTGAAGTCAAAATTGTTATTCATTAACACTGCCACGCCCTGGCATTTGTCTTATAACCTGCTGTATAACATTCATATCCCCATTCTGATCTGATCATATTTTCCCATTTCTGGTCCCAGTGTACATCCTGAAGGCAATAAATTGAACATTTCTTTTTCCTTAAATAATTTAAAACATCTCTTCTCTTAGATTTATCACTCAATCCTCTACAGTTTACAGAACATATATTTATAGTACTATCCATATTCTTTAACCATGTAAACATGTTTAACAGAAACCTTCATTTGGTTTTTGATTACAACATACATAACTTGATTCACAGCTGTCTTTTTATGAAAAATATAATACATACCACACACAAAACTATATAAAAGAAGAAAAAAAAGAAAGTTGCAAAAACAAAAAAAGCAAGAAAGAAAAAAAAAAAAATCCAACCACCGAGCCCACCAAGAAGATAAATTTTTGGGAAAAATTATGATTTTTACCTTCAAAGATTTATAAATCATCAAGCATGTCAAAAACTTTTGTCACATATTAATTTCCACTATGTTTTACTATTCATAAATGTGCAAGCGAGCAAATAAATGATACAAAACATTTTTATACAATGATTTCTCAAAGCAACTTGTTGTTTCATTTATACTGATATTTGTTTAATATCAGAGATGCATTTTTTTTACTTCAAAGATTTATAAATCATCAAGCATGTCAGAAACTTTTTGTCACAGATTAATTTACACCGTATGTTTTACTATTCATAAATGTGCAAGCACGCAAATATTAGTGATACAAAACATTTTTATACAATAATTTCTCAAAGCAACTTGTTGTTTCATTTATACTGATATTTTTTTTTATAACAGAGATGCACCTTTTTACTGTTAACGAGAACATATGAGGGGGATTTTCACACCTCCTTGATATTTAGATTTGATCTGTTCAACTGTTCATATTATATATTGCATTTAAATCGTTCACATTTTGGAGTTTATAACATTTCATGTATTTTAGCGCTAAAGTCAGTCAATTTATGCAGATTTACATATTCAACCTGTGTATTTCACCCATGGCCCCTGTCATTGTTCCTTGGCTCTGTGTTCCATGATGACTTCTGTGCCTATGACTTTGATTCTTGTTACTCTGCCTTCTCTTCTTAGTTTCTTCGCTTCTGCTACCAACATTCCTCTCTTTCGCTTCATTTCTGCGGGTAGATCAGTATATACCATCACTGGTTTCCGCCCAGGTACATAGTCTCTGATTTTTGCTAGTTCCAGGATCCAGTCCCTATCTCCAATAGCACCGAACCTGGCGATAATGGGATCCGGGCCTTTTCTTTGACCACCATAATTTCGCCGGGGCAAGCGATGGGCATTGACAATAAAGATACTATATACATCTGCCTGTGGTACATTAAAGTCTGTGATCAGGAAATCTCTCACCACTTCATAAATAGTTTTATCCTTATTTTCTTCCGCTCCATAAAACAGAAGGTTAGTTTTCCTGTCGTGGATTTCGTTGAGTAAGAGTTTTTTCTCAATGTCCTGCTTTAGTTCTGTAAGCTTTTTGTCTATATTTGGAACTGTTTCATGTGCTAGCTCATTTGTTTGTTCTTAGTCCCTTGTAACCTTTTCTTCTAGGTTCGTGTCGTTTCTTGATTCGTTGAAACAGATTCATTTAGTTTGTTTACTTGAGACTGTAGTTTATCCATTACGCTTATTCAGCGTGCTCTCTAAGCGTAACATAATAGTCTTTAGTTCGGCGTTGGACACGGTATCGGGACCATCCTTTGTATTGCCCGCCATGTTGTTACTCACGTCCTGTGTACTACCTGGTTCCTGTCTTCGCTGGTTTTGTATCTCAGTTGAGTCAAATTTTGATGTCCTGTGTTTCAACTGATGCGGCTTTCTGCTTCGCAGATTATATGTACAATTTAGAATGTTTTTGTTCCCCTGCATACTATTTTTTTGAGATTTATGTAGGCTCGGTGGCCGAGCGTATAAAATTAAACACGTCCGGCCATGATGGAATCCGGGTTGCCATATATTAATATCAATTAGAATTTTCGCTTGACAAAACCAGTAAGTTTTTACTTACTCTAATATTTCGAAGGGCATCAGAGCAAGAACAAACAAAGTCAGCCATATCTGATCACGTCGCTACAGCAAATCATGTTGTCAACTGGGAGGACTCCAAGATACTTGGAAAAGAGCATATCAGAAGATCCAGAGAAGTACGAGAAGCGATGGAGATCAGAAAGAGGGGGACAAAGACCATGAATAGAGAGGAAGGCGCTTATTTCCTCAGTCACGTATATGATCCACTTTTAAAGACTGGATACAAGACCAATCACAACCGGAAGTCATTTTCCCGGGAAAGTGGATCAGATGTTTCACATGTAGGACGAAATATTAGAGTAAGTAAAAACTTACTGGTTTTGTCAAGCGAAAATTTCTAATTGATATGTCTTACAAACCTGATGAATCTATTCACTAAACTCATAAACTCATCCCAAAAAGAAAGTATCCAGTTTGATTTTGGTTCATAAGTCAAAGATGGGGTCTTAAATCAAGACCTACCAAAAGTATGTTACAGATAAATTTATTCCACACAGTTTGATACCTCATTTGTCCAAATCGATCCGAATTGATGACACAGCGACCTTTTAAGCATAGCGACCTCAATTTTAGAAGTTGCAGTAATTCCTATTGGTGTGGTTTTCCTGCTTCTCAAGATTCGTCATAAAGGTACACAATAACAGAGAAGAATGAAGACTGTTTGATTTCACTTCATGTTTTTTATTGAATACAGATACTCTTTTACTCCTTCCTTAATGTTTTGCCCTTCACTCTTCACATCTGCTCCTGCTGCATCAATGACTGCCAGACAGCTGCGGCGCATGCTCTTAGTGAGACATCTGATGCGCCCTTGATCTATCGCTGCCCATAATTGAGTAGCAGGACCAAATCAATACGAATTACTGCAACTTTTTAAATGGAGGTGATTGCATTCAAATGGTCACTGTGTCATCAATTCTGCATTGATTTGAACACATGAGGTATCAAACTGTGCGGAATAAATTTATCTGTAACATACCTTTGGTAGGTTTTGATTTAAGGCCACATCTGTGACTTATGGAATAAAATCAAACTGGATACTTTCTTTTTGGGATGAGTTTATAGTTTGCAATGTGTGCAATATTTTTAGGAGAATCAAATGGTTTCCATCAGACAATGCTGTTTTATTTTGAATACATATTATACTAAATGAGATTAATTACTACTAGTATTCAGGATATTGTTGTAAATTAATAGTTTGCAACACAGTGCGGGAGACCAAATGGTTCAAAAAATAAGATTGATCGCTACTAAGTCTCAATAACAAGATGTATGGTCAGTTAGAAAATCAAAAGGTTTCCTTCAGACAATGCTGCTCTACTTAGAATACATAGTTTGTAATGAGTGCAATATTTCTAGAAGAATCAAAATGGTTTCCTTCTGACAATGCTGCTGTACTTGGAATACATGTATATTATACTAAACTAGGCAGTTACCCGTATTTCGCGGTTCTCGGCTGTCATAGTTATTGGCTTTTGCAGATCTCAAAATCGTTGACCATGGATGACCTAACAAACGCAAAACCTGGGCTTCCTTGGCCAAAGTTACACCCACCGACCAAGTTTGAGCTCCATGAGCAATTTGAAATTGAAAACAAAAAGGACACAATGGAACTTTTGTTTGTTAGTCCAATTTCCACCTACCCACCAAGTATGAGCTCCATAGGCAATTTGAAATTTTTACCTTTTTGACCTTTGACCTCTTAACTGTAGGTCTGAAGAAAAGATCACCGTGGAAACTTTTGTTTGTTAGTCCAAGGTCCACCCACCCATCAAGCATGTCAAGTGTGAGTTCCAGAGGGGCAATTTGAAATTTTGACCTCTTAACCGTAGGTCTGACAAAAAGGTCACTGTGGAAACTTTTGTTTGTTAGTCCAAGGTTCACCCACCCACCAAGTTTGAGATCCATAGGGACAATTGAAATTTTTACCTTTCTTGACCTATGACCTCTTAACCGTAGGTATGACGAAAAAGTCACCGTGGAAACTTTTGTTTGTTAGTCCAAGGTCCACCCACCTACCAAGTTTGAGCTCCATAGTCCGAGCAATTTGAAATTGTTACCTTTCTTGACCTATGACCTCTTAACTGTAGGTATGATGAAAAGGTCACTTTGGAAACTTTTGTTTGTTAGTCCAAGGTCCACCCACCCACCAAGTTTGAGCTCCGTGAGGGCAATTTGAAATTTTACCTTTCTTGACCTATGACCTCTTAACCGTGGGTCTGACGAAAAGGTCATCGTGGAGGACACTTTTATTTGTTATTCCAAGTTCCATCCACCCACCAAGTTTGAGCTCCATAGGGGCAGTTTGAAATTTTTACCTTTCTTGACCTTTGACCTCTTAACCGTTGGTCTGACGAAAAGGTCACAGTGGAAACTTTTGTTTGATAGTCCAAGGTCAACACAATGGCATGGCTAGATTTGCCATTTAAAGTATTTGAAATTAGACTTCAATTGAACTTGACCCCGTCCTTGACCTTTGACCTTAAAAAATATAAACTTGTTCTTTCTCATACCAAGCTGCACCCACCCACCAAGTTTGAGCCCGTATGACCTGCGGTGGCCTCACATTAGCAGTCACAGACAGACACACAGACAGAGAATAGCGTATTATAATATAGAATAGCGTATTATAATATAGATAAGATTAATTGCTACTTGTATTCAGGATATTGTTTTGATCAAAATTAATAGTTTGCAATGCAGTGTGGGAGACCAAATGGTTCGAAAAGGTCTCAAGAGAAAGGTCTCAAAAACATGATGCATGGTTAGAAAATCTTTACATGTAGTACTTTTATTCATCAAGTTTTTACAAAAAAAGTTTTTAATTTAAGTGCATTTTACATATATTAAGACCACGGTTACATAAAACACAGGTCCCACCAAAAAAGTATTATTAAAAAACCTCAGAGGTTAAAAATGTTGCAACAATCCCATTTCCCATTAATTGGTTAAAGAGGAAGCCCTGTCAGAGCAGTTCTTCTGGGGTGAACCAAACCTGCCTGGTTATCAAATTAATCAGTGATAAGGTGATCTCTGAATTTGACAGGTGCTAATTGATGCAATAACATTAAAACATCTATTAGATCCTGTCAAATTCAGAGATAACCTTGTCACTGATTAATTTGATAACCACGCAGGTTTGGTTCACTCCAGAAGAACTGCTTTGCCGGGGCTTCCTGAATGTTTTTTTCTCTTATTGTAGTTTTGATTCATTATGTTGTGTGCGTCTTATCATCTGTTTTTTACGCTTCTTTCTCAGGTTTTGAAAGGCAATTTGTTCCTGTAGAGTGTCACTTAATGTGTGTAAATAATAATAATATTTTTTAATCACAATCACAGATATTGAATTATGTCAATCTGCTAGTACGACAGAGAATCAAGTGGTACTTGAAAAATATTCACCCACTTAAAAAAAATTGCTCTTTTTTTGCAGAGAGTGAAATCCATGCAGCCTAAAACTTTGGAGGAAGAATTGCAGAATGGCACCTTCAAGAAGAGGAGAAGGAAAAGGAAGTTACGTGCAGAGGACTTTGAGCCTCAGTGTTTCCAAAATGCATCACCTCGTGTCAAGCATCTTAGTTTTCAAACTGCCTCACCAAGTTTTCAGCCTAGACCCAAGATTCTGGTAGAAGAAACACAACAACCAATGAGTCCATTAAGGGTAAGCAAGAAGCTAAGTAATAGGGTATTGGAATTGGTGTTAGCTCAAATATTTGGAGGGAGAATTACAGAATGGCACATTCAAGAAGAGGAGAAGGAAATGGAGGTTATGTGCAGAGGACTTTGAGTGTTTCCAAAATGCATCGCCTCGTGTCAAGCATCTTAGTTTCCAAACTGCCTCCCCGAGGGTTCTACCTAGACCCAAGGTAGAAGAAACACGTACAACAACCAATGAGTCTATTAAGGGTAAGCAGGAAGCTAACCATTTAATTTAAGTATTGGAATTGATGTTAGCTCAAATGTTTGGACTGCTTCACTGAGTGTTCAGCCTAGACCTAGGGGTTCTGGTTGAAGAAACACATATAACAAGCAATTAGTCCATTGAGGGTACCCTGTAAGCTAAGTAATTAGTATTGGAATTGGTGTTAGCTCAAATATTTGGAGGGAGAATTACAGAATGGCACCTTCAAGAAGAGGAGAAGGAAATGGAGGTTATATGCAGAGGACTTTGAGCCTCAGTGTTTCCAAAATGCATCGCTTCGTGTCAAGCATCTTAGGTTTCCAAACTGCCTCACAGAGGGATCTACCTATAGACCCAAGGTATAAGAAACACGTACAACAACCAATGAGTCCATTAAAGGGAATCTGTACCATAAACTAATCAATGGCTATATAGTTGCAGCAATAATAAAAACGACAAACAGTAAAAGTCCCAAGCTTATATTCGTCCAAATAAAGGAGAAATTCTTAATTCCTTACGACGATTAGCGGTGAGTTTGCGATCCATGGTGGCTGCCATATTGATACCCGATGTATTTTTATTACGCTGTAACGGTACCCGATTTTGAAACCAGCGAAATCCGTTACCCACGAGCCTAGTCCCTCGTGAACTTTGGTGACACGGGCGAATACTACCAAAGTTCAGATTCAACATTCGTTCAAAAGAAAACGCGACAATTTCTACCCATAAAACTACAGAAGAACATAAAAAAATGTATTTTAAGTAATATTTATGATCAACAATGTCTTTTGAGAACGAAAAGTAAAAACAGCACTAAAAACCAAAATTCGCTGTAGGGATCGCGAATGCCATACAGCAACACACGCTCGCCGTGGGTCTGTGTGAAAGGTTACACTGCCGTTTGTGGCAGAAAGGATTCTAAAGCAGCTATCATGGCGGCTCCTTGAATCGCAGAAACGAAGGATTAAAAGTGCTTTTTCTTTGTTAGGAATATTCCGAAATTCATATAGAGCGTCTGGTATGTTTAATTTACGGGTATATAACTATATTAGCCATTGATTAGTTTATGGTACAGATTTCCTTTAAGGGTAAGCAGGAAGCTAAGCATTTAATTTTGGAATTTTGGAAGTATTGGAATTGATGTTAGCTCAAATATTTGGACTGCTTCACTGAGTGTTCAGCCTAGACCTAGGGTTCTGGTTGAAGAAACACATATAACAAGCAATTAGTCCAGTGCCCTCTAAGCTAAGTAATTAGTATTGGAATTGGTTTCAGCTCAAATATTTGGAGGGAGAATTACAGAATGGTGCCTTTAAGAAGAGAAGGAAAGAAAGTTATGTGCAGAGGCTTTTGAACCTCAAGTGTTTCCAAAATGCATCGTCTCGTGTCAAGCATCTTAGTTTTCAAACCGCCTCACCGAGTTTTCAGCCTAGACCCAAGGTTCTGGTAGAAGAAACACAACAGCCAAATTATGAAATTATGGGGCTAGCAAGGATAAGATCAGTAATACTGAAGTATTGTACGAGTAATAGGTGTAATATTAGAACACACTTGACTCATGTATATGTACAGCATTAAGGGATCTAAAATGAGCGTTTATTGCGTTTCGACAGTATATTTTGTGGGACATGAGAGCACCTCAGACCTATCGAATTGCATTCTGAATACGAAGCATGTCTTTCTGATATCAAATAATTTTCATTTTTTGAAAATCACAATATAATACAAATTTTATGACAAATTATACAAATTTGATATTTTTCAAATTTTTGATATACAACAGTCCTCGAAGTAAATTATATAAATCTAATGATATATTCTTAAAGTGTATGTAGCAGGGGAGGAAAAGCCGACGATCAATTGAAAATTTTGACCTTTCATATTGAAGATATAGATTTTTTCCCAAAAGACCTAATTTTTTTGGTGTTTTGGAAAAAAAAATCCATATCTTCAATACTGAAAAATCAAAATTTTCAATTTATCGTCGGCATTTCATCCCACCTACATACGTTAAGTATAAATCATCAGATTTATAAAGTTTACTTCAAGTACTGTTAAATATCAAAAATATCAATTTTAATGATTTGCCATAAAATGTGTATTAAATTGCGAATTTCAAAAACCAAAATTATCTGATATCAGAATGACATTCTTCGTATTCAGAATGCAATTCAATATGTCTGATGTGCTCTAATGTCCCAAAATAAATACTGTCCAAACGTTCATACCCCAGCCCTTAAATGATTCCACTAGTGGAAGAAACACTGGCAGCCAGCAAAGCAACCACTCAGTCCAGTAAGTTGAGAGTAAGTTGTGTGATGTAAATGGTGTTAAAACACTCTTGAAAAAAATGCATGTGGACTGGAACTTCAAGTGTTCTTCTGAGAGCTTGTACACTCATGAGATTGGGTTTTTTAAAATTTCAAACTGACTGCAATATATCCATTATTTGTATACAATGTACCTGATTCATAATTTGTTTGTTACTTATTTTACAGCGTATCGTAGGACCAGACCTGACGCCGACGATATCCCTCATTCCAAACACTCCAGAGAGTATCTGCGAAGAGCCTTGGATTCATTGTCTAAAAGAAAAATGGGTACGCCGACCAGCACAAGTAAGTTTTGATTTACAGGATAAAATTAAGTCGCCCTTTAGAAGAACAAAGTTCAATTATATCATACTGACGCCTTGACGATATCCCTCATTCCAAACACTCCAGAGAGTATGCGAAGAGCCTTGGATTCATTGTCTAAAAGAAAAATGGGTACGCCTACCAGCACAAGTAAGTTTTGATTTACAGGATAAAATTAAGTCGCACTTTAGAAGAACAAAGTTCAATTATATCATAGGACCAGACCTGACGCCGACGATATCCCTCATTCCAAACACTCCAGAGAGTATGCGAAGAGCCTTGGATTCATTGTCTAAAAGAAAAATGGAGTACGCCTACCAGCACAAGTAAGTTTTGATTTACAGGATAAAATTAAGTTGCCCTTTAAAAGAACAAAGTTCAATTATATCATAGGACCAGACCTGACACCGACGATATCCCTCATTCCAAACACTCCAGAGAGTATGCGAAAAGCCTTGGATTCATTGTCTAAAAGAAAAATGGGTACGCCTACCAGCACAAGTAAGTTTTGATTTACAGGATAAAATTAAGTCGCCCTTTAGAAGAACAAAGTTCAATTATATCATACTGACGCCGACGATATCCCTCATTCCAAACACTCCAGAGAGTATGCTGAAGAGCCTTGGATTCATTGTCTAAAAGAAAAATGGGTACGCCTACCAGCACAAGTAAGTTTTGATTTACAGGATAAAATTAAGTCGCACTTTAGAAGAACAAAGTTCAATTATATCATAGGACCAGACCTGACGCCGACGATATCCCTCATTCCAAACACTCCAGAGAGTATGCGAAGAGCCTTGGATTCATTGTCTAAAAGAAAAATGGGTGCGCCTACCAGCACAAGTAAGTTTTGATTTACAGGATAAAATTAAGTTGCCCTTTAAAAGAACAAAGTTCAATTATATCATAGGACCAGACCTGACACCGACGATATCCCTCATTCCAAACACTCCAGAGAGTATGCGAAGAGCCTTGGATTCATTGTCTAAAAGAAAAATGGGTACGCCTACCAGCGCAAGTAAGTTTTGATTTACAGGATAAAATTAAGTCGCCCTTTAGAAGAACAAAGTTCAATTATATCATACTGACGCCGACGATATCCCTCATTCCAAACACTCCAGAGAGTATGCGAAGAGCCTTGGATTCATTGTCTAAAAGAAAAATGGGTACGCCTACCAGCACAAGTAAGTTTTGATTTACAGGATAAAATTAAGTTGCCCTTTAAAAGAACAAAGTTCAATTATATCATAGGACCAGACCTGACACCGACGATATCCCTCATTCCAAACACTCCAGAGAGTATGCGAAGAGCCTTGGATTCATTGTCTAAAAGAAAAATGGGTACGCCTACCAGCACAAGTAAGTTTTGATTTACAGGATAAAATTAAGTCGCCCTTTAGAAGAACAAAGTTCAATTATATCATACTGACGCCGACGATATCCCTCATTCCAAACACTCCAGAGAGTATGCGAAGAGCCTTGGATTCATTGTCTAAAAGAAAAATGGGTACGCCTACCAGCACAAGTAAGTTTTGATTTACAGGATAAAATTAAGTTGCCCTTTAAAAGAACAAAGTTCAATTATATCATAGGACCAGACCTGACACCGACGATATCCCTTATTCCAAACACTCCAGAGAGTATCGAAGAGCCTTGGATTCATTGTCTAAAAGAAAAATGGGTACGCCTACCAGCACAAGTAAGTTTTGATTTACAGGATAAAATTAAGTCGCACTTTAGAAGAACAAAGTTCAATTATATCACCCAAATGATTGATAACACAGCTAAATTTGATGAGTATATGAAGCAAACCAAAGAATACAGTGCCGCCGAGAGCCGTTACGGGCCTGGAGGTAAAATGATCGCACAGGCCCCTTTTTCAGGCACCTGACGTCTCTTTTCTTTGCTTTTATGGTCCCATTAAGGTATGCTTTCTTTATTTTTTTATGGCCCCCTAGGACTCCGGGCCCGGGGGTAACACACCCTCTTAAACCCCCTTGTCGGCGGTACTGAATGTATAGTCTGACAAATTTCAATGCAGAGAGAGTATTGATTTGCCAGGGGTGGGTTAAGTTGACTGGTTCTCACAAGTGTGGTGTATAATATGTATGATGTTGATTATATTTGCCAGTATCTAATAAAGCTTGGAATGCCAGCTATTAAATAGTTTTAGGGTGTAGCAATTAATGTTAAAACTCTTAAACGTGTATCCTTTATGGATTGGAGACAAATACCAAGCCAGGGTCAGAAATCCACAATGCGAGAATCCTTTTGGATTCTCCCATTGGAATTTTGCAAGAATCCATGGATTCTCGCCATATAACTTTTGTTGACCAGAATCTTTGCGAGAATGGATTCTCGCTGAATTTCTGACCCTGCAGGTTGATTATTCTTCTTTGATTCACCTATCAGTATAGAACATTTATTCAGGTCTACATCATATAAACATGCACGGTCAATCAACTCAGTCAAAACTCTCAGTCAGAACTCTCCTTAAGGGTAGACGAGGTATTGTTGGTCGAAGCAACCTAAAAATTGATTTTCATTATCTAGATCAATATATTATTGAAAATTAACACCTTAATGTTTTGCAAAAGTTCATTCTACAAATCGTATACTCTGCAAACTTGCTTAATTTATTGTTGTTAATTAGTTATGTACGTTTTACAAAAGTGTTGTTGTTTCAGCCCTCTTCACAACGTAACTCAAGAACCGCAGCACCTATAAAAGTATATATGTGATATTTTAATTCTTCTACACGCTCGCTATGAATTAAGCAATGCAATTTTTGCCTAAGCTCACTACCATTCGTAAGATGCTGTGAACTACCAAATCACAACAGTTTAAAATAATTAATAACCTTAAGGTTTTACCGTCGTCAGCCGAGTCGACTTGACTATTGCGCCTGTTTTCAAAGGCGTACGTCGCTGCGTCGTGTTCGGCGTTATGCGTGCAGACATCGCAGAGAACGATGCGTGTTGTGCGTGTCAATGCTATTTTTTGCGCACCGCGATAACTAGGGCCAAAAAATAAAGAAAACAATGTTTGCTGAGCGCAAAAAAAAAAAGGTCGCTTTCTAATATATTAAATACATGTACAAACCAAATCTTGCCAGCGTGCTTCCAGTAATAACGGACCTCAAAGTAGGCCTACGACAGTAGGGTCCAATAGATGGTAAGAAGTTATAGGCCTACCAAACAAACACAGAATCAGGGTTTTTTTAACATTAGGCCTAAACGAGTGTTGGTTAAATTGGTTAATTCGTTTTAATAGTATTTTGGCCTAAATGTTGGGTAAGCATTACGGTATATTACAGGCCTATTGAAGGATATAAGTTTGTAGAACGTTTCATAATGAAACACACTACAACAAAATTAAAAACATGTGAAAATGTTATTGTAGACATATATTATTTTGGCAACATTGTTCCAACTAAGAATATGTTTTGCAGCAAGTGTTCAATGTTTTTGATTGTTATTTTAAAATGTTTTAAAAGTTTATAATCCACCATTTAAATGTTTAAAGCATTTTGTGTTATTGGGTAAAGACCTACTACGTGCACTGAATTCATAATGCATGCGATATAGGCAACACCATCAAAACTATTCGGTTTAAAAAAATGTGTCATACATTTACAAAAATGATATCATAATTGGCCAAACGTTTTTCTACAGCTATAGGCAACCCAGCGTTTAACTTTGCTTTAATTGAACTGCAACAATTGATGATATGAATCCACCTCGAGATAATTCCGTAGGCCTATAGTTTTGTGACCAAAAAGTTTTCCTCTCGGTAAACGGCACTAAGGATGCTAAGTAGGCCTATGCCTATAATAATTGTAGGCCTATTATAGTCAAACGCTTCCGCACATGGTGTCAAACGCTTCGCTTTAACATCTTTAATAAATCCTCTTTTTGGTCATTCGAGTCAGGTGAACATAAAGCTGAAAATAACTCACTTTGTGTAACTTGATAACTCTTTGGCCCAATATCTTTGCAGAATGGGAGTCTTTCTTACACCGTTTGTGACCAAAATACATCAAATGATATTTAAAAAAAAAATATTCTTAGCCTTAATTATAATAGTCGACATCATTATAATTGTTCCTAATTATGGACACTTCTTAGCCTAAGTATCTTTTTTTTTTTTTTAGGAAACTTTTTTTTACAGTGAAAAATTCCCTGCGTAAACAGACAATTCCTTTTTTGTGGCCATATGCGTAAATGAGCGCTGATCCGCATCAGATCGCTTCATACCAGCGCGTTAGCACGCACCAAAATATCCACGTCGCAATTAACTACGCATGGTGTCGCAGAAAAATGCATTTTTGACCTATTTTGGTCAATTTACGCTTGAAAACTAGGTCCGTACCCCCAATTTTTTTTTTGGCGCGATTTTATAGAGCTTTTTCTTTTTCATAACATATATAAAATTAAAAAATTTTGTCTCGACAATTTTTAATACAACGCAAAAGGTGATATATTTTGGGCAAATTGCTGATTTTGCCATTGAAGTGTACAGAGATTTTTGGAAATGTACACCTCTTTTAAAACGGCTGTAGCTCAAAAGTGAGGTCCGGCTCCCCCTGTTTTATTTACAGATTTATTATCTACACATATCATTGTACAAAATATGTCAATTTAAAAAAATTTGGTCGATAGGTTTAGTAACGACGGTAAAACCTTAACTCTACAGATCATTTGGTTATATACTCGCTCAGTTAGTTAGTACTAGGGGAATCATGAACCAAATATTCGGTTTGCTGTGGTTTGCTCTGGACCAAATATTCGGTTCGCTACGCCAGGGGGAATCATGAACCAAATATTCGGTTCGCTGTGGTTTGATCTGAACCAAATATTCGGTTCACTCCACCAAGGGAATATAAAGACCAAATATTTGGTTCGCCTAAACCAAATATTCTGTCCTGATGCACTCCTTTTTTTAGTGCAACCACGAAACATCTGCTTAGTGCGTGTGACTCATCGTTTTACTCATCGTTTTAGCTGGGAGCTACATGAACTGGCCTGGTTATCCAGATGATTAAAAAAATTAAGTTCACGCCCTGACAAGTCCGGTGTATTAAAAAGAAGCTGAATTAAAGCCTTAATGTACGATTTCCGTCAAATTATATTTTTTTTATTCAAAATGTTGAAATAATATTAGTAATAACTGGCAGGAAGGGTTGCTGTCCATTTTAAGTTGAAATAACAAGGTAAAGTGAAAGAAACCCCACTGGTTATTTTGGCCATTTAACATGCAGTTCTATGGGAGGACATATTATCATAATTTTTTTAATTATGATAATATATAACTTTGCTCTGTTGACCTACAAAGACAACAAATTTAGCCGATTTCATTAGGTGCAAATTGGGACATGTGTAAACATTACAAATATGCAAAAAAATCAGGTTTGAAAAAATTAACCAATTTCATATTATAAGATCGTACATTATGGCTTAAGTAACAAGAGTATAATTGCACAATGATTCACTTTTCATTATATTTGCATTTCTTTGCATTTCCTCCTCAGTATTTTCAAGTACCGATGACTCATCGCCAACCAGACGAGTACCACTGATGAAAAGTAAGCTGTTCTCCAGTAGTAGTGCAGCCTCTAGTAGCAACGATACAGATTCCACGATCACCAACAGCAGGATGCATGACACCGCCGAGTCTAGCGACACTGAGAAAGAACAGCGCCCGGCTAAAAGACAGAGAATGTCATCTGGACAAAAAGAACAGAGAAAATCTGCAGGGAAGAGAAAAGGAAAAGTGTCATTTGAAAATGACGACAGGTCTGAAACTACAACCGATGCTGAGAATGAGGAAAGGGAGGGTAAAACTAAAAGAAGCAGAGCTTCTGAACTTTCCAGGGTGAAGAAAGGTCGGAGATCATCAGTTAGGCTGCAGAGACATTCTGGTGAATCGGAGGAAAAATCAGTTGATGGTATTAAGAATCAAGATCTGAGTTTAAAAGATGCAGAAACGTCCTTCAATAGATTAAGTGAAGGAAAAGGTGATGCAGCGAAAAGCAAAAAGGGGTCGCAGGTCATCTGTAAGAGTTCCGAAACAAAAGATTAATGAAGCTGAAACAAATTCTGCATCTTGCGTTACTGAGACACTCCCTCCGGAATCATCCTCAAATAGATTAAGTGATGGAAAAGGGGACACAACAAAAGGCAAAAAGGAACGCAGGTCATCTGTTATTGTTCCAAAACAAAACATTAATGAAGCAGAAACAAAAGATGACACAGCAAAAGGTAAAAAGGGACGAAGGTCATCTGTTAGATTTCCAAAACAAAACATTAATGAAGCAGAAACAAGTTTTGCATCTTGTGTTACTGAGACACTCTCTCCTGAATCAAAGAATCAAGATCAGGGTTTAAAAGATGCAGAATCGGCATCCAATAGATTAAGTGAAGGAAAAGGTGAACCAACGAAAAGCAAAAAGGGACGCAGGTCATCTGTAAGAGTTCCAAAACAAAACATTAATGAATCAGAAACAAAACTTGACACAGAGAGAGGCAAAAAGGGACGCAGGTCATCTGTAAGAGTTCCAAAACAAAACATTAATGAAGCAGGAACAAGTTCTTTATCTTGTGTTCCTGAGACACTCCCTCCTGAATCAAAGGAATCTGCTCATACAGAGACTGATCAAGATCGGAGTTTAAAAGATGCAGAATCAACTTCCAAAAGTGAAGGAAAATGTGACACAACGAAAGGCAAAAAGGGACGCAAGTTATCTGTAAGAGTTCCAAAACAAAGCATTAATGAAGCAGGAACAAGTTCTGCATCTTGTGTTGCTCAGACACTCCCTCCTGATTCCAAGGAATCTGCTCCAAAGGAGACTGATCAGTTAGCTGACATTCCGCTTCAAACTACAACAAAAAAGAGGCGGCGAAGGTTAATGTCAACTCAGTGCCAACCATCTGAAGAACTCATCATTCCGTCACAGTCTACCACCAAGAAAACACAAACCATACTAGGTGATGATCCGTATATGTTTCTTACGCTTGGAGAAGAGGAAGACTCTAAAGGGAAGAAGAAAGAGAGCACTGGTAGACAAAAGATGTTGTCATCATCTAGGAAGAGAAAGAAATTAATTTCGTCATCGGAATCTGAAAATGAGCCTCCTAAAGGTAAGAATATGATTGTCGCCATGCAGCCATAATTAAAGCCATAATGTAACATTTCCATAAGAAATTTAATTGTTTGTTTTTTCATTAAAATGTTAGTTTTCACTGTCAGATATGTCCTCTTTTAATTTGGGCCCAAACAGACAGGGCAATACAAAGAAAATCACTATTTAATACCAGTGCATATATCACCAAAGCGAGCCACTCCTTCAAACGTGACTTTGGTCGGTTCTTTTGATATGTTATGACTGTCCCGCACGCCATGTACATACTGTGTTATGAGCATTGCGTACATGTTGGACTAATATTTCCATCGTAATACCGTAATTAAATGTCTTGTTCAGACGTTTTATTCAAAATCTCTGATTTTGACAAATTTACAGCACCTAAACGTCTAAGATTTTTGCAGGGTATGTTAGTTTACTAAAGAACAGTACAATTGTGTAAAAAACAGAATTTTGAAATATATTGAGGGCATCCTTCCTCAGCAAATGTTACAATATGGCATCAAGAATCAAGATGGCAGTAACATGGAAATTTTACTTGAGGAATTATTCATTTATGTAAAATAACATCTAAATCCCATGTATATGATGCAACAGAAAACCAATGGAAGACTGGAAGGAGACTAACAAAGTGTACCAAATTTGACCTACAGAGCTTGTTTAAAGTGTTAGGACTCTTTCAATAGGGTAATGTAAAATCGTAAATGAGCTCCTCATTCCCCCAATCAATGTTGAATCCTACAATGCTACTTATGTGTATTGGTAAGACTACAAGCACAAGCAGGGCATCATATAATTTCATGCGGAGTTGCAAAACGTATGCCAACACAGGTACTACTTCATCGAAGACAAGCCAACCAGTTCCAGTGGATACATTCCCTTGCATATTATGCATAATTTTTGACCTATTCCTGCTTTCAGGTTCGCAGCAAAATGTCTCAACCCAGAGTAGCAACATCACCCTCATCCCAACCAGTCGCAGGAGTCTGGAGGAATTCAAAGAGCAACCTTCCACTAAGAAGAAAACACGACCAGCATCGCAAGCAAAGAGGCGCAAGACAAGCGCCCTCAGGGAAGTCAATTCTTCATCGGCGGGCAGCGATGAGGATGTTGATGTGAGTCGTGGTAGCGTGTCCAGCAGGAAAGGAAAGCGACAAACAGGCAGCAGGTCAAGAAATGGCTCAAAGCTAGAAACAAGTACAGATAATGATAGTGCTGGTAAGAGAAATTACAATTATCTGATTTTAGAGTTAATTGAAAGTGCATTTCTTGTCATCTTTGGGCAAGTTTTTACAGGTCCACAATGGCGGCACCAGGAATGTTTTTAGGGGGGCAAAATCAACGAATTTTGCATGCAGTTGCTGCAAAAGTGGAAATTTTGTAATTTTCCATTTTTGCCTTAAAAATGGGGGGAGGGGCAAGAAAAATATTACCACCCTCCCCCACCACCACCACTAAAGGTCCAGCATCTCTTGTGCAGAAGGAATACAAAAAAAGAATTTCATGTTTTTAAACAAAATACAAAATTAAGCATATTCTTACCAAAATCATAGATTAAAATTAATTATGATGAAATTTATTTTACAAAAATTAATGAAGTTCAGAGAGGAACTTTGGGTGTGTCAAGTTAGATTTGCCTTATGAGTATAAATGTATACTACTAAGTGGAGAACATTTTATGGAGAACTGTCTCTTCCTCATATTTCTTTCGTATGTTTATATTCTATGCAGATTCAACTTTGGGCACAACAAAACCAAAGAAAAGGGTGAGACTAGCAAGTGAGAGTGTGTGCAAATCAAAGAAGGTAAGGAGTAAGATTGCCTATCTGGATGTTACTGGAAGTTAGAGATGAGTTGACCTCAATGTTTATCAACAAAAGCAAGGGACTGGTATATCGATATGCTTGAGCAAACTGCATACAACCACTACACTATTCAATAGCCTTACTATGTATGCGGTTGCATACTGCCAGGCAATGACATCACAAGTCAACTCATCTATATATGGTTGAATAGAGGGTTGACTTCATCCAAAGAGTCATGAAAAATTGAGAAATCTCATCTTTGCTAAATGTGTAGTCTGAAAAAGATGTCTGTCAACAAAATATGGGAGTAGTAACTTGGAAAATGATTATATTTCGTTTTTGATGAAACAAAATATGGTATGGGAAGAAATCACTGAAATATGAAAATGGACACAACTGGGTGAATATTGACCCAAAGTACTGTGAAATCAACTTTGAAACTTATTTACTGCTTGAAATTGGCAAGAAAGAAACAACAGCTTTTCAGGGTCTAATAGTGAATACGTTAAACACAATATCAAGGAGATTAAAATTATATCACTAACTGAACAGCATCATGACTTGCTTGTTTTCTTTTTCAAATGTCTAAATATCTTGCATATCCTGAATTACTGTAAATAAGACATTTCTATTCATTTCAGGGAAAGCCTACGCTGGTTATGACAAGCATGCATGCAACGTAAGTTTGTTTTTGTTTTTAGTTTTGTGTATTTTTTGCTGTTCCCGGGCTTTATACAATGTTTGATTAGTGGACTATTTATCTGAAAGCTTGGCCAATTTCATCTCGTATTGAAAGCAACATAGTTGTGTAGTGTTTCTAAAAGAAGCTGAGTGTGTTGGTGTAAATTGAGCATGTTAAGCCAAATCATCGGTCACAATACAATAGTGCATAGTGATTTGTCAATGTTTTCATTTCACATAGTGGCATAAAGGTTTAGAGCTAGCAATATCCTATAATAGTTATTCCTATTTAGGCATGGGAACGTTAAACGCATGTACCGTTAAACCCACGCATGATCCGTTAAACGTTTAGCAATTGTGGTAAACATGTAACACGCAAGTCATTTTCAATCATCAATTTTCCATTTTTCAATGCTAATCAACAGTTGAAAGTAACAAAATCTGAAGACGACCTTAAGGGCTGGGGTATGAACGTTTGGACAGTATTTATTTTGGGACATTAGAGCACATCAGACATATCGAATTGCATTTTGAATGCGAAGAATGTCATTCTGATATCAAATAATTTTGATTTTTTGAAATTCGCACTTTAATGCACATTTTATGGCAAATCATTAAAAATTGATATTTTTGATATTTAACAGTACTTGAAGTAATCTTTATAAATCTGATGATTTATACTTAAAGTGTATGTAGGTGGTATGAAAAACCGACGATCAATTGAAAATTTTGACCTTTACAGTATTAAAGATATGGATTTTTAATACGAAAGGTCAAAATTTTCAATTGACCGTCGGCTTTTCCTCCCTGCTACATACACTTTAAGAATATATCATTAGATTTATATAATTTACTTTGAGGACTGTTATATATCAAAAATTTGAAAAAAATCAAATTTTTATAATTTGTCATAAAATTGGTATTATATTGTGATTTTCAAAAAATCAAAATTATTTGATGTTAGAAAGACATGCTTCGTATTCAGAATGCAATTCGATAGGTCTGATGTGCTCTCATGTCCCACAAAAAATACTGTCGAAACGCAAATAAGCGCTCATTTTAGATCCCTTAATAATTTACATGAAACTTGCTCAAAACATTCATTATTTAACACTAATACGACAAAATAATGCATAGTTTCTGACATGTTTGGGCCGTTGACTTCGCGAATTTTAACATATGTACGGCGCCATTGGTACTAACATATTCTGTTAGAAAATCCGGTTTTGTGAGGTGCACCGCACCTATTGTATATTCATGAAATCTTGCCGCCAGACGGGGCTTGATCAGTGCGTGCCGTTAATATGTTAAACGCACGCATCATTGATGCGTTAAACGTGTAGGAAAATAAACGGGAATAACCCATCCCTATTCCTATTAAAGTATTAAAGATACAGTTAAACTTTCAAATGGAATCGCGAATACATGTTCAAGCATGCATCAGTTACGTTATCACCGTAATTATTTCAGATTATCCCCTTTCATTTTTTCCTTATCATTTATTCTTGTGCAAAGATTGGTGATATGTTTAAATGCATGCTTGAACCATATTTTGTACTTTGTTCTCAAAATTACAAAAAATGACTTGGGCAAAAAGCATAGCAGGCTGACGATATCTGATAATTGAATTCTTCTACAGTCTACAGTCTACACACTCGCTATGAAATGATCAATGCAATTTTTGCCAAAGCTCACTACCATTCACAAGATGCTGTGAACTACCAAATGGCAACAGTTTAAAATAGTTGCTAACCTTAATGACAAGTCTTTGTTTTCTCTCTTTTTTATAACTTCAGAGATCAAGAGTTAGTGTTGTCTATAGCAAAGTCGTTGAAGCATTTTAAGGTGATAGACACCGTGTCTGACAGTACCACCCATGTAGTATGTGGAGATCATAGAAGAACATTAAATGTACTGTCTGGCATCGCTAGAGGCTGCTGGCTACTTTCTATGGAATGGGTAAGTGCAAGATAAACTGAGCTCAAAAAGAAACTTATAATTTTTCACAACTTGTGAATCACAAGGTCATATCTTAAAATCATGTCAATCAAAATGAACCAAAATAACACCCAGGATTACTTCAACACTCGACTCAAAACACATGTCAGTAACCAAGCAGTTGTCCAACTGACACAACAGCAAAATGCACTGACACGGAACAGCTTCCTGGACCACTTTCACAGCCCAATATTTGGTACCCAGCACAAGAAATCTGTAAGAATGCATACAAGATCCTGGCGCAGATGATGAAACGGTGCTGCTTTTTTCTTTTCACACACTTTTCTTCAAGAAACAGGTCTTGTTCCACACTATTCCACTTACTCTTTGGGAATTATTACATGTGCAAGGATTTTGTACTCATTCTCACAGATTTCTTTTGCTGGGTGCCAATTATTGGGCTTTGAATATGGTCCGGGAAGCTGTTCCATGTCAGTGCATTTTGCTGTTGTGTCAGTTGGATAACTGCTTGGTTACTGAAATGTGTTTGGAGTAGAGTATTGAAGTAAGCATGTGTGTAATTTTGGTTGATTTTGATGGACAGGATTTTAAAATATGACCTGGTGAAAAATTATAAGTTTCTTTTTGAGCTCAGTTTATGTTATAAGTATGATATTAAATCTTGGAGAAAAGGGAATGCAGTAACAATAATCGTATTCGTTATCGTCCACATTATTTTCTCATAGTCTGGACCATCGCTGCAAAGCACGTTTAGTTACACTGTATAATTGCATAAGGCTAATGAAAGTTGATGATAAGTTTCTGTTACATATATCTTTTGTCGAATGATGAGGTGACTCTTTCATTATTCATTAGCTCTATTTTATTATTACCTATTTTGTTGATGTAAGAACATGTCAAAACAAGGATTAATACATAGATCCATCTTACAGATATACCGTAAACGTTCGCCTAATGGCACTATGGGCTCCCTTGACATAAGTGGAATTTTAAGCACAACCTAAAAGTGCCCTCCCATAAAATTCCCACCGGCAAATAAGGGCACGGAACTTTAATTCTTGTTGGGATTTCAGAGGAGGGAGCTCTCTATTTGCACATGAAATTTACCCCCAAAGCAAAGGAGCTCATGTGCGCCATTAGGCGAACGTTTACAGTATTGCAACAGATTACGAAAAAAGATTGGAGTAATATTCAATTAAAATGAGAAGAAATTTGCCTAGTGTTCTACCTTGGCCAAGAATTGCTTGTAATACCTACTTGTATAGCCTTGCAGTGGACTGTTGCTACTGTGTAGTGTGGACGTTGTTAAATGCGTTTTTATCATCTATCATCACCTTCTTGGATGTAAAGTCATCCTGTCATCCATCGGTACCTGTGTGTCCACTCTTACAAAAGTGCATACACACCCCCACCCCCACCCCACACTTGCACACATCTCGCGAGACATAAAATGACGAGTTAAAAGCAAATATGAATGTATTAATTTTGTTATATCAAAGAAATGTTATCAAGTTGCAAACTTATATATTTTATAAAATGGTTTCCTAACAAAGTAGTCCATAACATGGCCAAAAAATGCAGGAGTCATTATAGTAAACCGTTAAGGGATCTAAAATGAGCATTTATTGCGTTTCGACAGTATTTTTTGTGGTACATGAGAGCACCTCAGAATTACATTCTGAATACGAAGCATGTCTTTCTGATATCAAATAATTTTCATTTTTGAAAATCACAATATAATACAAATTTTATGACAAATTATAAAAATTTGATATTTTTCAAATTTTGATATATAACAGTCCTCGAAGAAATTATATAAATCTAATGACATATTCTTAAAGTGTATGTAGCAGGGAGGAAAAGCCGACGGTCAATTGAAAATTTTGACCTTTCATATTGAAGATATGGATTTTTTCCCCAAAAGACCTAATTTTTTTTGGTGTTTTGGGAAAAAAATCCATATCTTCAATACGAAAGGTCAAAATTTTCAATTAATCGTCGGCTTTTCATCCCACCTACATACACTTTAAGTATAAATCATCAGATATATAAAGTTTACTTCAAGTACTGTTAAATATCAAAAATATCAATTTTTAATGATTTGCCATAAAATGTGTATTAAATTGCGAATTTCAAAAAATCAAAATTATTTGATATCAGAATGGCATTCTTCGTATTCAGAATGCAATTCGATATGTCTGATGTGCTCTAATGTCCCAAAATAAATACTGTCCAAACGTTCATACCCCACCCCTTAATACATCAGCCCAAATTATAAAAGCTTGTAAATCAACTTAAGCACCGTACATTGCCATGAATTTATGTTGTTTTGCATGTATTAGGCAAAAAAAAAAAGTTTGCTTGTCCTCCACAACTTTTTCAGAATTGGGTCGGTCGGTCAGCTGTATGCCTTAAATTAGCTTAATAAACAGCCCAAATAGTTGTGAATTGGGATAGGCCTATTTGTCTACTGTATACCACTTTCATGTTTTTAAAACAGTTTAGAAGTGTCTAGAAACAGTAAAAAAAAATTTCAGGATGTCAAAAATGTTGAAAGAAAAAAAAAGCTTTTTCTGGAATTTCTAAAATTTTCATTTGTACAGTAAAAAAAACAAAAAACTTTTTTCAAGATTTTTAGATTATGGGTCGGTCGGTGGAGGACCAGCAAACAATCTTTTTTTTTGGCCTTATTTAATGTTGTAGAGCTGCCCTAAACAGTTGTATAATTACGTTCCTTATGACTACAGGTGCTGAACTCAGTAGAAGCTGGCCATTGGCTTCCAGAAGAACCATATGAAGTGCATGATCACTTCCCAGCAGGACAGGTAAAAAACATGTTAAATCATCATTTGGGCAGGGTTCGGTTTTTGCCGGTAAGGGTGGCAAAAACTGGCAAAAACCAGTTTATGCCTGGTTTAAACTGGCAAAAACTCACATTATAGTCACTAAAATATTATAAAGTAACACAGAAAGCTCATAACCAGCAACACAAAACTTTTAATGACTCATTCAACATATTTTTTTGTCTTATCAAGTCCTTAAAATGAAAAAGTTTTGAATTTGATATATGACACATTTTGGTTAAATGCACTTGAGCAATAAAAACGAATGCCTTTAATTTCTTAATATGGTACTTATAATTACAAAACCTGGTCTTGTTACGTTCAGGAAATTATTTTTGTAACTTAATCATTTGTTTTGAGATGAAAAAACTGAACTATTAATCAATTTTTTAGTTTTTGCCATTTTTGCTGGCAACCGTGGTTTTTTCCACTTGCGGCAAAAACCTGCGAACCCTGCATTTGGGTGAAAGTAGATAAAATTAATATCTGATGAAGTCGGGCTTTAGGTCATGATGGGGTGGTTGGGGAAACCAAAGGTGATGCAAAATTTGCTTTCTGTGTGTACTGCAGATTTCTTGCTTAGAATGCAGGTGATGGCTACGAGCAGGTCAGGCTGCATAACATCAACTTCAAAGTTTGCCTCTACATCTTCAAATGCCTGGAAGGATCCGCGCCTCAATATCTCGTTGACTTAGTTTCACTAAAACAACCCCATTCCGGACTGGTCACAAGATCATCAATGGACAAAACTCAAATCACTTCTCATGTTGGCAGAATTTCAAATTGGTGACAGCATTACAAGCTGCTGCACCGGCACTGTGGAATTGCCTCCATATGTGACATCAGGGAGGCACGCTCATTCGCAAGCTTCAAGAAACTCTTAAAATCTCACTGTTATGCTTATTAATTTTGTGCTTTGTTTATTATTCTGTATGTTCTTGTCATTCAATGTTGTGTACCTTGATCTTTATGTAAAAGGCGCTATATATATCTTGTATGTATGTAACATACCTCTGATGCTACAAGGACTTGCTTGTTTTCTCTAGATTCTGCTGATTTCTCACTTAGAGCACCTCAAAATTGGTAATAGCTACAAACAGGGTGGGGTGGGGTGGGGGGTTGTCTCCTGGATCAATCAACATCACACCATAGAGTCTAAAGAGTCTTAGCTCACAGGCAACATCTCATAGATCTATATGAAGACAAAGTAGCTTAAAATACCCGCTTGTTTTCTTTGTTTACCACAGATTTCTCGCCTAGAACGTCTCAAAGCTGGTGATACCTACAAGCAGGACCTGTTTGCACCTCCAGGATCCATCTATATCACCGATAACGCCTCTCCTCCCAAGGAACGTCTGGTAGAACTGGTCCAACTTTGTGGCGGCCAAGTGGCCGGCACACTGGGTGATGCTACATTGTGTGTGGGCAATGTCAAAAAGAAGATGAAAGATACACCTGTTGTTGCTGAGCTGTGGGTGCTAGGTGAGTATTGGGCAGGGTTGCCAAAAGATTTCAGCCCAAATCGTGGGTCAAATAATCGAAAAGTCGCCCAATTTTTCTCTTTACCATTGGTTTCTATGGGGCAGGAAACTATCGGAAGTCGCGGGAGCCAAAGTTGAAAAGTCACCCAAATTTGTTCTTAACCATTGGTTTCTATGGGACAGGAAATTGTCAAAAGTCGCGGGAAAAATCCTCAAAAGTCTCCCAATTGGGCTACCAAATCGCGGGTTTGGCAACCCTGAGTATTAGAAGCCTAGTAGAAATGGGCTATTCCAGTTGAAATCCATACACCCCCTATGGAAGACATGACCTTAATCTCCCACACACGGGGGTGTAGATTTTAAATGGAGTCACACATTCTGGTAACCCCACTTGAAATTCACACTGCCTGTGTGGAAAATTAAGGTCATGTCTTCCATAGGGGGAGTAAGGATTTCAACTGGAATAGCCCAGTCATTTGTTTTAGAGTGGATCTAGTGCAGCAGATCAGCTGGCTGGCTATTCATATTTAGAAAATTGTCAGCTTCACACATAATAGGGTCTTGTTACTTCTTAGTGATTATTTACATAGAAATGGTGAAAAACCCTTGAAATTGGCAAAATTGACCATCTAATTGAACTGTACATGAATGAAAGTGCATAAATGTGACACGATCAAGGGAAATGAGTCGGATGTTGCTAATATTGATTTTGAGATATTGGCAAAGAAGTGTTAAAATTCTTTTGTTTTATATTGTTTTCAGTGATTGATAAATTGTTGTAACTTTGCAAAGAAAAGTCATATCAACAAGTCATATCAATGTCCTCTTTAGAAACATGTGTAAAACTCATTTTGGACCAGGGTCAACATGTGACTCATTCCCCTTGATCATGTCACAAATTTGGACAATTATCAAGAGAACAGTAAGTATAACAAAGATTCAGATTGAAACCAAACAAGTGCTTTGATTTATAGAGCACTACATGCACACAGGCTTTGAACCTTGCAAGTGGCATAAAATTCTAGCAAAATGATCTGCAGTCATTACTACTTCATGTACCTTTAAACGCATGCATGATCCGTTAAACGTTTAGCAATTGTGGTAAACGTGTAACACGCAAGTCATTTTCAACCTTCAATTTTCAATGCTAATCAACAGTTGAAAGTAACAAAATCTGAAGACGACCTTAATACTTTACATGTAACTTGCTCAAAACATTCATTATTTAACACTAATCCGTCGAAATAATGCATAGTTTCTGACATGTTTGGGCCATTGACTTCGCAAATTTTACCTTATGTACGGCGCCATTGGTACTAATATTTCTGTTAGAAATTCCGGTTTTGTGAGGTGCACCGCCCCTATCGTATACTCATGAAATCTTGTCGCCAGACGGGGCTGGATCAATGCGTGTTAATATGTTAAAACGCACGCATCACTGATGCGTTAAACGTGTAGGAAAATAAACAGAATAACCCATCACTAACAATGGTACACTATGAGGTTCTTTGTATGCTGAAAAATAAATCAGTCCTGGTTAAGGCTCATATAGCAGTTCAAGAAGTCAACACTTGCTTTGCTCAAGTTTGATCCAGAAATAATTCACCTATGGAATTACTGGATGGAAGGAGTTTTTAAATGAAATCTTTGAAGTAGTTTCTTTCATTTCATTTTTCTTATAGATTGCATCACTCAACACTGCCAACTACCCCTTGAGCCTTATTACCTTGATGGCTAAAGGAACACACCAGAATGAAGAACTTACAACAGGGAGTACAAGAATGTTAACAAAAGTACTAAATGAGAAAAAAATGCCTGGGGTTGTTCTTCCTGGTTGAAGGTAAACAGGGATGTGCCACGGTTTTGTAGTACCCTTTCAGCCATTTTGGTATATCAGATGGGTGGTTTTCAGTGGAGGCCAAATAGGGCAAATTTGGGTGCGTTTTGTGAAAAATTGGTAAACTGATGGGTGGCAAAACCAGCAAAAGGTAGGTATAGAGCCCTCAACAAGAACAAAATTCTGCTGAATCTATTGAAACGCATGCACTATGTGTGTATATCATCAAGTGTAGCCATTTGGTGTGAATATAATATTATGATTAAGCATGTAAACAATTTGTTCATGCTTCTAATCTTTAAACCTCGAGGAATTGTTTCCACATTTATCCAAAATGGGATGGTATCACCAGTCATAACAGAAAATCTTAAACACTAAAAAGTTCCTGCAATCTTATTGGTTTTTAGCCGTGTAATATGACACGGTTCAGTGTGTGCCTATCAACTATTTGAAGCTATTAGAACCAATCAGAGGAGCATAGCAACAACTGGACTGATCAATTCTAAGCCCTAGGTAATTTGCTGTAAAATGTAGGATTTAATTTGATTAAAATTTGGTATACTTATGATTAACATTTTTCATTTGAATTGAAATGTTTAAGAATGAGAATATAAAGGTATTGTTTTCAGCCAATGCCGTGCATCTATCATCTCATATAACACGGGCGACATTATTGGCGTAACCCACCTCGTTGTTTTACTTTAAATAATGATGTCGCCCGTGTTATATGAGATGATATCTTGCCTCTGTAAAATGTATTTCCTACCTCATCTGCTTCTGTGTGGAATTGCATACCACTCCCCATTCCAGAAAAATACAGCATTAATTTTTTGGGATTAAAAAAATTCTAACTGGCAATAAAAGTTCAATTTTAATATTTGGAAATAAGGGCCAAAAAAATTGCATTTTTGGGACTTTTCTTGTGTGCTTTGACAATCAAGCCCAAAGACATGTACAAAGACTAATTTCAAGTCATGCATTCTAATTTTCGAATCTTTTGTATAACCATTATTTGTTTAAAATAACATAAAATATTAAAATTATGAGCTAACGCTTAGCCTATACTCAAGATTTTGAATGCCTAGACTTGTGCCAAATCTGAGAATTTTGTGACTGTAATTGTAAGAAAACATGTTTTTGGCCCATTTCCCCCAAAATTGCAAAAATATTAAAATTTAAACTTTCATTGCAAGTTAGAACTAAAGTATTAGGATTTAGCTATGTTTCAATTGACAAAACATGATAATATATTTTAATCCAAAAAAGTTTGTTATTTTTCTGGAATAGGGAGTAGTACTGTACGTGTGTTGAAATCTGCCGATTTATATAATTATCTGAAAAATTGAGGTGTGTATTGTATTTCAGTAATGTTAAGTATAAGATTATAAATTATAGCCTAATCAAATGGAATTATTTCCTATTTGATGTTGAAATATACTATGCACAGTATTTTTATGCAGTAAATGTTATATCATTCAATTCAATTTATTCAGCAATAGTCATAGTAATAATAGTATGGTACATATATATTACGGTACATATTTGAAAAAGTTTATATCATCATACAGAGTTTGTAATAAAGAGTTAGTAAGTACAGTATAATCATGTGACACACAAGTCATGGGAAAATGTCATATTTTCATCAGAATATGAATTGGAACAAATGTACATTTTTGTAAAGCAATTTTTATTATACAATTCCACTATGTTCGTCAGTGGTGTCCGACTGCTCTTAGCGTAAAAATAATTGGGTCACGCATTGCTATGCAGTTTGATCGGTGAACTAGGTGATGATGATGTGATTCAATTAGCCAATCAGAGCCCCATTTCTGTGCTTACGCTGAATAAACCGTGGCCAAATCGGTACACGCTGAAGAACATTGCTGAAAATTATAGTATGGTATTTGATATTAGCACCCTCCCCTATCTAATGCACCATTTGTTTGCCCTTTTAGCATGCATTTGGGTAGAAAATTGTTTATAAAATCATCTAATCATCGAGTTTCTATTGTGACATTTGTTTACATTTTGTATTTCTATTAGGTGACGAAAAAACAACCTTTTCTACAGCCCCAGATTTTGTGATTTGAAAATCGCTTTTTTGTCTGTTTTGTATAAAAATTAAAACATGTTTGTATAAAAATTAAAACATGTATTTTTAATATGAAAATTGATAATTTGTATTCATGTCATAGTCTATTAATGATTTCAAAATGCATTCATATTCAATGCATTTTGAAATCATTAATAGACTATAACATGAATACAAATTATCAATTTTCTAAAAAAAATAACAAAACATCTTGACATTTTTTTTTTTTTAGTTTAACCATGAATGATATTAGCATTTAGGTCTAGGTGCAGGGACACTACAAAACCGAAAAAATAAAAAACTCATTTTTCCTACCCAGGTAATGTAATCTCGGGCGGGTACCCGCTAACCCGCCCGAAAATGCCAGCCTTAGCCTGTACCAAAATAATTTAATTACCAAAGTTTAGAGGTGAATTGCAAATAGTCTAGTGGGGTTGATATTAGAAGTAAAATTTATTTTGTGGTATGTGTGGTCTACCTGTAAATATAAACAATATAATGGAGGCCTAAAATGTCACCAGGCTCATAAGAAAATAAGAGCTTTTCTGATGTCAAAATTTCCATTCTGAAAGGAAAAAGAGTGGGGGTGGAGCTGCGGATCTGTCACACATTTAATTTGATGTACAAGTTTCTTGTGTCTGTATACACATTGATAAATTTTAGAGTATGGATTTTGTAATTGTAATTATTAATTTCCTTTTCCTTCCAAATAATTGCATTATTCTTATCAATATTGTAATGAATTTTGTATTTCAGTACTTTTTATCTTTTGTAGATATTCTTATATTATTCAGAAATATTATTTACTCTAGCTATGTAACCAATGTTGTGTCTTATTAAAGTGTTATATTTGCTTGTTATATGCTGCTTTTAAATGTATGTGATCGTCACTGGGCGGGAAAAACCTCATATATACTTTTTGCCCCTGAACATGGATGAAGCAAACCATTCAATATAAAGTCTACACCTACATGTACAGGGCTTTATCCATGTTCAAGGGCCAAAAGTAAATATGAGGTGTTTTCTACATGTACTTTTGGCCCTTGAACATGGATGAAGCAACCTCTTCAATATAAAGTCTACACCTACAAGGCTTTATCCATGTTCAAGGGCCAAAAGTACATATGAGGTTTTTCCCGCCCAGTGACGAAATATTTCACACAATCATGTCTTATATAATTTTCTTATAATTGGCCCCCTTCCAGCCGTTGATGGCGTTTTGGCTCGGCTTACTCCTCGCTCAGGCTAGAATTAGCGAAGTAGAAAACTGAAAGCGAGGACAATTGTGTGTATCCAGGTTAAACAATTGTTCTCATTTTCAGTTTTTCACTTCGCTCATAAGGGCCTGACTGAGGAGTGAGCTGAGCCAAAACGGCATCAACGACTGGAAGGGACCAATTATAAGAAAACTCCATGTCAACGGTTTCTTTCTCTTTCAAGAAAATAATTTAAAGGAATTTAACATTAATGCTGGTTTTATACTGTCATGCCACTTGCCGCATGACACACACGCATTACAGACACCCAGACCGAATCAAGGCCTGTCATTGGCTGATATGTCATGCTGCTTGCCGCAGCCGCAAGCGGCAGGAAAGTCTGGCAGGGGCATAACATTCTCCCCAAGTTACTTTGCATAACAGTATTGTTTCTGAATAATTTGACTGCTTGGAGCACAGAACTGATGACCTGTCTGTAATGGCTGCCTGGAGCATAAACCTGTTAACTGCCTTTGTGTAATCTCAGCAGGTATCATTTGGGGTTAATTTGGCTCTCAAAAGAAACCACACATGTATGATTAAGGCAAAATTTGCACACCAGAGAGTACTATGTTGTTGTACAAATATTAAGGGTGATTTTAACCCTGGAATTATGGAAGTTTTTGGACCTCATTACTACTAAAAAAAGTTTTAAAAGTATACATTTTTAGAATGGCAAAGATTTGATGAATTCATCTGTGAGGTCAAATTTAGGCAAAAGCAGGGGTAGCGCTAACTTGCGCCATGGGGTCATGGTCTTTTTACTTTTGGCGCACAAAATTACCATTCAGAGGTTGCTAAAGGGTCATTTGTGCAAAAGTGCTCATTTTTTGAGACAAAACACCCCAAAACGGGAGTTTAGGTCCAATTTTTGTGTTTTTTTGGACAATGTAACAAAACAATCTTGTGAAAAAACATATTTTTTCTTAATTTTTAAACTAGATTAAAATATCTAGGACCAGTTTTTTTTATTTCAACTTTGCACCAAAAATGGTTGGAAAAAATGCTAAATTTTCTAAAAAAATCATAAAAAAGCCAAATTTTTGAACAAATTTCAAATATTTTTGAAGTTGATCAAAATTTAAAAAACGGGTCCAAGACATTTACATGTATATGCTGCTACTGCACATGATCCACCAGCAGTGGTCTTGGAATCTTGTAGTGTACAAGGAATTGAGTCTTATTTCGACAAAGAAGATATCAAAATATGTGCGCAACAAATCAAGGGCGTATAGCCAGAACTATCTATGTCCACAATCACATGTTACTTATATCGGAGAGAAATGGCCATAATAAATGCAATTGAGTTTGAGGTACCGGTATATGCATGGTCACTTAAACAATTAGTTAGACACAAGTGACCATGCATATACCGGTACTCCAAAGTCGCTTACATTTATTATGGCAGGCAGAATTGCATCCATTTGTTGCCAAAATGAGTAACATGTAATTGTGAACATAGACAGTTCTGGCTTATGCCCTCAAAATTGTCTCTTGTGTAAGTGTACAAATATTCTTATGTTTTGTAATCAAGTATAATTTTTTTTTTATTTGCATTTTAATCAGTATTTGTTCAATAAAATATACAATAAAGTACAATAAAATAATATTGTGGTAAGAAACCGACATTGTTGTTTTATAATGAATTGTTTGCAATTACAGTGAATATTGACTGCTCAATGGCATAAGTGGGCAAGTGCAATAGCTGGCCTGTGAACATTTGGCTATTTACACACAGTCACAGTATATTGTACTCATATGCACAGGGAAGCTACATATGGCAGCTATTGCACTGAGTAGTCTATGTACTTAAAGCTACTTTAATACTAGTTGGAAGTGTTTAAGAATGAGAATAAAGGTACTGTCTTTAGCCGCTGTCATGCATCCATCGTAATAAAATAAAATAAAATGTCGCCCATGTTATGAGACGATAGATGCACGACAACGGCTAAAAACAATACCTTTATTCTCTAATATAAACTGTCCACAATTGCATCCCTAGGCCTTTGTATTTTATGACTATAGATGTCGACATTAGATTTTTTCACATCTAGTCATGTAAGGCACACCACAGGTTATATAAACAAGCCTCAAAATAAGCAGATCTGGACCAGGAGCCACACATTTGGAAAAAGCAGGTCCTGAGATTATCCTAGTGAACCAGGACCCATTTTTAAAGAGCTAAGAGTCATTTAAATTTCAATTGTACACATTAAATACAAAATCTGCTTTTACTACCAGGCTCTATTTTTTTTTTTAATGTAGTCTGGTTCATATGATTTTGGTGTGGACCAAACTGTTATGACCATTGGGTAAATGGCTCCTGGGTGCCTGGTTATATTGAAGCTTGTACATAAAAGATATTTCACAATGTAATGTATTCAACTTAATTTGACACCATCACTTTTCTGCTCGTAAAACATACAAGACTTTTTACCACAATTTATACATCTAGCTGATTCATTGCATATGAGTTGCATCTTGTCAGTCTCACCCATCCACAAGCTCTCCGTAGTAGGCTGTGAGAGTTTTTAACTTCTTATTCAGAAAGTTTTGCTCTACCTCCATGCGACCTCCTGGTCCTGCTAATGATGCCATCTAAAAAACAAAACATCCAATTAATCACTTGGTGCATTATAAGTCTGAATAACGCTACAGTTCACTATAGAAATAGTGATGTAACAAGATTAATTACCATAGCAATAGATGAATACAATTTTGGAATGTTTTGCCCTGCACTTCAAGTAGGCTGTACTCATCACCTGTCATGTCTGTGTATGTGTGCAATCACAGATGAAATACAAAACTGCTCTTTTCAAAGACAATAATCATACATGTGTGAGTGAAAATTTAAAATGTCTAGTCTATAGAATTATGATCCAGGTCTTTATGCTGCCTATTCTTTGATAATCAATGGTGTGATGCAGAGTTACAGCATACATCTAGTGCGGGCAATACATTCAAAAAGTGTATTCACCTATCGCTATGGTAATAAATCCTGTTACATCACTACTTCTACAGCGAATGCTTTGAAGATCTCTTTAGTACCTTGTTTTTATCTCACACAAATACATTTTTAAGGCTAGTAAACAGTCTAGACATCTTGTATGCATTGTTGCCATAGTGTTTTCCACAGCCACACATATCGATAGCAACAACAAAGCTATAATCACTTGAGTGGAAAATCGCAACTAAGAACTGGAAAATTGCAGTGGAAAACCGCACATCGCTGCCGAGGACCGTAAGAACAATGTCTGTGGCAGCAGAAACCATCTATTTACTGTCCTTTAGGTACACAGTTCTCTCTAATGAAAATCTTTGGAGTGAATCACTCCTGGGTGTTCTTGTATTTTGGTACGATTCCATGATTGTATACAACAATGTGGAGTTAGCATAAAGGAGACTGTAACATACATGTAGCGTACCAAACTTGTTAGTTATCACCGAGTCTTGGCGAGGGTATGAAATATGCTGTATGTGTGAAGAAGATCCAACATACATTCCAATACCACATCAGCATTTATTGAGCCTCCACAGAAGGATATACTTAAAAACACTCTTTTCTGTGTACTTTCCTAAAAACATGGCTTATAATAGACCATTCCTGTAAGTGTCACCTTCCTGCTGTTGATGGATTGAACATCAATATCACATAGTATAAACAATGAAAGCAAGGTCAAGAAGGGCATCATAATTGCATGATACCCTTCCTGACCTCACTTTCGCGACCCTATAAGGCTAAAAGTTGACTTGCCCTTATCGAACGACCCAAAATCTGTAAAAACATGGTCGCTGCTTTTTTTTTTTTGTAATTTGACTATAGGGAAATAATGTATTTTATCTATGTTAAACTGCGGTATAAAATGCATAAAATCATCAATTACTCACAAATTCCGACTCGATTTCTGCATTTGTTTCGTTAATTTTGGCAGCATAAACATACGCTGTAACTTTAACAAATGTGGGATGGAAATTGTGTTCAGTCACGTTTCCTGCATTGATTTGAATCACATTTTCTTTAGAATGTTCGATAAATACACGCCTGAAGACGCGTACATTTGTAAAGCCCATACTGTCTCTATTTCTCTAAAAATTCCCTATGCATCACATCACCTTTTGCAGAAATTGCAACAAAAAAAATTTCGACCGACCGACCCAGGTGTTGGTACCTAAAGGGCAAGTTAACTCACTTTTTTTTATTAACAAACCTTTATTATTTACACACCTTTGTGTGGGGGCCACCTTAATTATGAACCGCGTAATGCTAGTTTAAAGCCTAATATGTGATATTGATGTTCACCCCATCAACAGAAGGACGGTATGATCTAAATATCTAAATATTTTATAGACCCTGTACTTTCATCTATATACTCTCTCACTGGAAGGCATTTGCACAAGAAGATTTTGCCAAGTAAGATTGTGATATCTTATAATTTGGAGGGACTTTTACAATATGAAGACACACAAGTTTTACTCACCTGATCGAGGTCTGCATTGCGTGGCATAAAGATGGCCACATTCTCAGTGATTTTCCAAGTCTTCTTAAATAAGAGATCAGTAAAGATATGAGTTAAGGAAATACATGGCATGATATGGACTTATATGATTCTTGTTTATACATATGTGACCGTCCAGGTCGAAATGCACGTAAAGTCGGCCCCTGGTCAAATTTGTTTTCTTCCGTGTTTAGAAAATATATATCATAGGCTTTACAATGATATATCATTTGACTTCAAACGATATCCAGAAGCGGAGTTATAACTTGTTAAACTTTGCTCCTTCAGTAAAAGGGTACATTATTTTGGCACTACATTATTTCTTTTTTTTTCCACATTGCTGGTATTAAATATCAAATGGTCATAATTGGCGGTCACTTCAAATCATCCCCAACTGAACGAGGTTCAGGAATGTCCTCTCATTGTTAATTGTTGGTTAACCCACCACTTGAACAGGATTTAGCCAAAGCAAATAAAGACTTAAGCTTTTTACTAATGCTATACATAAGTATAAGCTTATTATCCTCTTCAACAATAGGATTAAAGATTGGTGTTTGACTTGACTAAAATGAGAAACATGTCGGACAAATATTAGGGACATATGAATACAACCTCTATGCATATTTTGCACTGTAACTCGAAATACAATTTGCCGACTTTTACGAGCGGTTTGAGATGGATGGTCACATATATGGTAGGTAATCAAAAAGGAGATTTAAGGTCCGTTCATACTATGTTGCAGGTGCGGTGCGGTGCCCATATATCGATTACTTTTTGCCGCAACTTAACGCAACTTGTCGCATTTCCAAGTCAAAATGTATTTAACTTTATTGCGATATCACAATGCAGTAGTTTGCAGCATGGTGCGGTGCGGCAACGCACCGCAAATCAATTGTGGTGTAGTATGATCCCGGTCCCCGCACTGCGTTCATCCGCATGTATTCATGCTCGTCAAAAATTTCGCGAAATAAGGGGTGTTTTCAGATGAAGAAACGCGATTCGTGAAACACACAAAAAAGGGGTGTTTTTTCAAACCATGTGTTCGCGAAATTGAAAAAAAAGGTATTTTCATCGAGCAGCCTACGCGTTTCTGCAGAAAAGGGTATATTAGAAATATCGCTCGCGTTTTAGCAAAAATAGGGGTATTGTCGAAGGGTAAATAATTTGCCAAATCGTTGAAAAAAGGGGGTGTTTTTCCCTTAAAACTTCGTGAAATGAGATGCAAAAGGGGGCGTTTTTTAAGTTCACCGACAAGCATGAATACCCGCGGATGCACGGAGTGCGGGGACCGGGAGTATGATGGACCTGTAGAAATGCCAACTGTAACTACCGTAACCACTTAAAAGGGCATTTTGTGATCCACAGCATCATCCCCCCACTTTTCTCAAAAAAAGTTGAGATTTTTATACCACTGGAAACCTCTGGCTACATAGTGTTTATATACAAAAAATTTCTTGCAGAATATTGTGAAATTTGGAATACATTCTGGTACACCAGAACGAAATTACAACACATTGTGTTATACAGATTATCATGCATAACTCACGCACGTAAAATCGGAATCAACTGAAATTTTGGGAATATTTTTCGTGGATATCTACTGAAAAATGTCATAAAAAGAGGATGCTAGGATCATGAAATACTCCTTTAAATAAACCCACCCCCTCTAGATGATAAATGGAATGAACACATTAGCAGCGCACTCGCCATCAGTGGAAGACTCGGGTATATGAAATTCAAATAGAGCTGCCTTATTCCAATTGAAATTCATACTCCCCCTGTGGAAGATATTTCCAAAATCTTCCTTAGGGGTAGAGTAGTGTAGATTTTAAATGGAATAGCCCAATGTTCTTCAATTTGCAACTTTCTATAAGAGACCTGAGCGCAAGAAGACCGTAAGTCCACTCGGCCCCTCAACATGTATACACTAAAGTTACGTATAGTTTCTTGGGGTTTTATAATGTTTAATACATGTTCCAGGGTGAAAACATCATGAAAGGTTGCGAAAGATTTGTTTTGGCCCCTGAACATGTATAAAACATTACCAAACTATATGAAACTATACACAACTTGAGTGTATATACATGTTGAAGGGCTTCTTGCACTCATGTCTTCTGACTTAATTTATTTAGTAAAGGATATCTATCCAGAGGCATCATTGTATGCATATCATAGACATCAGCTTGCAAGTAGTCCGGTCCTCCCCACGGTGGGCTCAAGAATACTACGTCAGCTCTGATGTGATCAGCCAAAGCAAAGTAGTCCCCTACTATAAACTCAATGCGGTCTGCAACACCGTAGACTTTAGCATTGTGTCGGGCACACTCTATCTTGTCTGGATCTATGTCAATGGCTATAACTGAAAGAACAAGCATGATACACAATTAGATAAATTAACTCTCTCCACCGTCGACTGCAGACAACAAGTTTAACCAAAAAAAATTCATAAATTTAAAGAATTGTTCATATTTATGACTATATTTGGAATCGTCATGAAAAATGCATTAAAATGAGTACAAACAAGCCTAGTATTGGTTCAGTGGTTCTTGAGATAACTCTTGAGAAAATATCTCAAATTTGGACTTTTGATGTTGAAGCCTATCATGGCTAGCACTAAAGCATAAACGATAAAGCAAGGAAAAATGTGCAGTCCGAGCAATGTTTACCAGCCAAACTGACCATCATTTTCCCTTTAGGGCACATGCCAGATTTCAGTCAACTTTTAAATACATAGCAAATTGTGGATCTTCAACCAATATTGCTGTGCTGCCTGACAATTTGATCAAAGGCTTGAGATTTTGATGGCTGACCTGTAGCTTGTAAAATGCAACAAAGCTTGGGACATAAAGCCATATGCATATATGAGTCTATTTCTACCCATGTCCCCGTGAAATTTTGCTATGTCGCATTATATATCGTCGTTGGGCAGGAAAAACCCCATGTGTCTTTGGCCCCTGAACATGTTTCAAACAAAACATCCTATGTAACCTGTTGGCAGTTTTGTTTTAAACATGTTCAGGGGCCACAAGCACATATGAGGTTTTTCCTGCTGAACCACAATATATTCCTGCAAATAATTAGAATGTGATGATCATAGATAGATCATGGAAGAAAGATATTCTATCTCTTTCTTCCATGGATAGATGGGAACTTTCAATCAATGTAGTACACATTTTAGTTAACCCTGTGGACACTATACTGGTCATCTAACAGCATATCTGATTGGTTGATAACTTGAAATGCTCATTTCAATTGCCAATTATGACTAGGCTTTAAACTATTTATGGTCAAACTTGCATTTGCGATGATCTTATTAATACACTCCTTGATTGGTTCAAAATTGGACACAATATTCATTTTAGCCAATCGGCAGGTAGTTCTCATGGGTTTAAAACTGTTTCTCAATGTCATTTTGATACGAGTACAAACCCTTACCTCTTTCACAAGTGAAGGCAAACTGTATAGCATTACCACCCACACCACAGAATGCATCCACAATGATATCACATTGACATCTCACAGCATGATGCTCAGCTATCTTACCTCTTTCACAAGTGAATGCAAACTGTATGGCATTACCACCCACACCACAGAATGCATCCACAATGATATCACATTGACATCTCACAGCATGATGCTCAGCTATCTTACCTCTTTCACAAGTGAAGGCAAATTGGATGGCATTACCACCCACACCACAGAATGCATCCACAATGATATCACATTGACATCTCACAGCATGATGCTCAGCTATCTTACCTCTTTCACAAGTGAAGGCAAACTGTATAGCATTACCACCCACACCACAGAATGCATCCACAATGATATCACATTGACATCTCACAGCATGATGCTCAGCTATCTTACCTCTTTCACAAGTGAAGGCAAATTGGATAGCATTACCACCCACACCACAGAATGCATCCACAATGATATCACATTGACATCTCACAGCATGGTGCTCAGCTATCTTACCTCTTTCACAAGTGAAGGCAAACTGTATAGCATTACCACCCACACCACAGAATGCATCCACAATGATATCACATTGACATCTCACAGCATGAGGCCAAAAAAAAAAATTGTTGTGTTGCCCTCAACCGTCCGGTCCTAAATCCTGAAAAATCAGGGTCGCAATTTTTTTTTTTTTTTTTTTTTGAATGATGATTTTTACAGATTTGTTCAAAAAATCAATGTTTTTCACTTAAAATTAATATTATATTGAAAGACTAGTCTTTAATTGATGTCTAACAGGTATCCAGAAGTCAAAATTGACAAATGTCCCTAATTGAAGAAGCATTATTTAATATTTGAGGGATTTTTAAAATCTGAAGGTTAAAAAAAAAAAAAAAAAAAAAAATCCGACCGCCCGACCCAACTTTCCCATTTTTCCACTTGAGGGCAACACAACAATATTTTTTTTTTGGCCTGATGCTCAGCTATCTTACCTCTTTCACAAGTGAATGCAAACTGTATGGCATTACCACCCACACCACAGAATGCATCCACAATGATATCACATTGACATCTCACAGCATGATGCTCAGCAATCTTACCTCTTTCACAAGTGAAGGCAAACTGTATAGCATTACCACCCACACCACAGAATGCATCCACAATGATATCACATTGACATCTCACAGCATGGTGCTCAGCTATCGTACCTCTTTCACAAGTGAAGGCAAATTGTATAGCATTACCACCCACACCACAGAATGCATCCACAATGATATCACATTGACATCTCACAGCATGGTGCTCAGCTATCTTACCTCTTTCACAAGTGAATGCAAACTGTATGGCATTACCACCCACACCACAGAATGCATCCACAATGATATCACATTGACATCTCACAGCATGATGCTCAGCTATCTTACCTCTTTCACAAGTGAAGGCAAACTGTATAGCATTACCACCCACACCACAGAATGCATCCACAATGATATCACATTGACATCTCACAGCATGGTGCTCGGCTATCTTACCTCTTTCACAAGTGAATGCAAACTGTATAGCATTACCACCCACACCACAGAATGCATCCACAATGATATCACATTGACATCTCACAGCATGGTGCTCAGCTATCTTACCTCTTTCACAAGTGAATGCAAACTGTATAGCATTACCACCCACACCACAGAATGCATCCACAATGATATCACATTGACATCTCACAGCATGGTGCTCGGCTATCGTACCTCTTTCACAAGTGAATGCAAACTGTATAGCATTACCACCCACACCACAGAATGCATCCACAATGATATCACATTGACATCTCACAGCATGATGCTCAGCTATCTTACCTCTTTCACAAGTGAATGCAAACTGTATAGCATTACCACCCACACCACAGAATGCATCCACAATGATATCACATTGACATCTCACAGCATGATGCTCAGCTATCTTACCTCTTTCACAAGTGAATGCAAACTGTATGGCATTACCACCCACACCACAGAATGCATCCACAATGATATCACATTGACATCTCACAGCATGATGCTCGGCTATCTTACCTCTTTCACAAGTGAAGGCAAACTGTATGGCATTACCACCCACACCACAGAATGCATCCACAATGATATCACATTGACATCTCACAGCATGATGCTCAGCTATCTTACCTCTTTCACAAGTGAATGCAAACTGTATAGCATTACCACCCACACCACAGAATGCATCCACAATGATATCACATTGACATCTCACAGCATGGTGCTCGGCTATCTTACCTCTTTCACAAGTGAATGCAAACTGTATAGCATTACCACCCAAACCACAGAATGCATCAACAATGATATCACATTGACATCTCACAGCATGATGCTCGGCTATCTTACCTCTTTCACAAGTGAAGGCAAACTGTATAGCATTACCACCCACACCACAGAATGCATCCACAATGATATCACATTGACATCTCACAGCATGGTGCTCGGCTATCTTACCTCTTTCACAAGTGAATGCAAACTGTATGGCATTACCACCCACACCACAGAATGCATCCACAATGATATCACATTGACATCTCACAGCATGATGCTCGGCTATCTTACCTCTTTCACAAGTGAAGGCAAACTGTATAGCATTACCACCCACACCACAGAATGCATCCACAATGATATCACATTGACATCTCACAGCATGGTGCTCGGCTATCTTACCTCTTTCACAAGTGAATGCAAACTGTATGGCATTACCACCCACACCACAGAATGCATCTACAATGATATCACATTGACATCTCACAGCATGATGCTCAGCTATCTTACCTCTTTCACAAGTGAATGCAAACTGTATGGCATTACCACCCACACCACAGAATGCATCCACAATGATATCACATTGACATCTCACAGCATGATGCTCGGCTATCTTACCTCTTTCACAAGTGAAGGCAAACTGTATAGCATTACCACCCACACCACAGAATGCATCCACAATGATATCACATTGACATCTCACAGCATGGTGCTCGGCTATCTTATCTCTTTCACAAGTGAATGCAAACTGTATAGCATTACCACCCACACCACAGAATGCATCTACAATGATATCACATTGACATCTCACAGCATGATGCTCAGCTATCTTACCTCTTTCACAAGTGAATGCAAACTGTATAGCATTACCACCCACACCACAGAATGCATCCACAATGATATCACATTGACATCTCACAGCATGGTGCTCAGCTATCTTACCTCTTTCACAAGTGAATGCAAACTGTATAGCATTACCACCCACACCACAGAATGCATCCACAATGATATCACATTGACATCTCACAGCATGGTGCTCGGCTATCTTACCTCTTTCACAAGTGAATGCAAACTGTATAGCATTACCACCCACACCACAGAATGCATCCACAATGATATCACATTGACATCTCACAGCATGGTGCTCGGCTATCTTACCTCTTTCACAAGTGAAGGCAAACTGTATAGCATTACCACCCACACCACAGAATGCATCCACAATGATATCACATTGACATCTCACAGCATGGTGCTCGGCTATCTTACCTCTTTCACAAGTGAATGCAAACTGTATAGCATTACCACCCACACCACAGAATGCATCCACAATGATATCACATTGACATCTGACAGCATGATGCTCAGCTATCTTACCTCTTTCACAAGTGAATGCAAACTGTATAGCATTACCACCCACACCACAGAATGCATCCACAATGATATCACATTGACATCTGACAGCATGATGCTCAGCTATCTTACCTCTTTCACAAGTGAATGCAAACTGTATGGCATTACCACCCACACCACAGAATGCATCTACAATGATATCACATTGACATCTCACAGCATGATGCTCGGCTATCTTACCTCTTTCACAAGTGAAGGCAAACTGTATGGCATTACCACCCACACCACAGAATGCATCCACAATGATATCACATTGACATCTCACAGCATGGTGCTCGGCTATCTTACCTCTTTCACAAGAAGGCAAACTGTATAGCATTACCACCCACACCACAGAATGCATCCACAATGATATCACATTGACATCTCACAGCATGGTGCTCGGCTATCTTACCTCTTTCACAAGTGAATGCAAACTGTATGGCATTACCACCCACACCACAGAATGCATCTACAATGATATCACATTGACATCTCACAGCATGATGCTCCGGCTATCTTACCTCTTTCACAAGTGAAGGCAAACTGTATGGCATTACCACCCACACCACAGAATGCATCCACAATGATATCACATTGACATCTCACAGCATGATGCTCAGCTATCTTACCTCTTTCACAAGTGAATGCAAACTGTATGGCATTACCACCCACACCACAGAATGCATCCACAATGATATCACATTGACATCTCACAGCATGGTGCTCGGCTATCTTCTCTGGTGTCACTGAGTACCAACCCTCTAAAGATAAAAGATTGTAGAAAAGAATGCATCAAAATATGGCAAGAATAACTGATATACTTCTCCCATGAAATCAGGCTAGTTAGGTTTTAGGGTTAGGATTATGGTTGAAGTGACCAACACCATTGCTTTGAATATTAGGCTATTGCAGTTGAAATCCATACACCGCACATCGACATTGCCTGGTTAATAATTACATTGTACAGCAGAGACACTAAAATGAATACACGGGATCGATACACGTGAATGTGCTATGCACGATTTGATATTCAGACGATAAATCTTTGGATACCGGGATAGAAAATGATGAATATCTCCCGTAATTTTTTTATTCTAAAGAAGCCATATTTTTTTGCACTTGAACATACCGTATTGTTTGTAATAAACGCCCCGGGGGCGTTGCATTTTTCCAAAAGGGGGGCGTTTATTGGAAGTGAATTGTCAGTGAAAAAAGCTTAAAAAACGTGTCCAATTGGTGGTGCTCCTATTAAAAGGAGGGATTCACACTATACATGATGGCGGCGCCCACGGAAAATGATATTTTCGTGGGGAATACAACAAAATTACACCTGTAAGTGCATGGAATTAGTGAAATTCTACCATAATTAGGCAATGAAATGGATGGGAGTTGAGTCATAATAGGTTTTGTCCATTCAATTTAGCGATCGTGACTGACATGACTGATGCAAGTTTTAAGCTTACCTACACGATATGTCATGGAAATGTTCGCATTTTGGTCAATTTTTCACAGAAAAATTGGAGGGGGCGTTTATTAGAGGGGGAGCATTTATTACAAACAAAACGGTATGTGTTGAAAGGATATGATAGTCGTTAGCATGCGTATTGAAAAAGAAGCGTGCGTATTGAGCTCAAAAACTGACACAAATTCTGATTTTTTTATATGCCGAACTATAGCGCAGCGTAGGCTAGCAGCACTCACTTGTGGAGGCAGTCTAAAAGCAGATGACCTCATGGCGTATACATGCTCACTCACACACAGAGAGGTCAATTACCAGGCTATTGTCAGTAGCCTTAGTTGGATGTCCCTCGGCTCATTATGCATCTCATAACTATTAAACAGGTGGGAACAAAATGGCCATGCGTGGTTGTGGATTCAGCCTACCATGGCGATTTCTGCCATGAAGATATCGGGGTGATGACACTGTGCACTGCCTATTGAAGATATGATATCAATCTCCTACACAGGGAGTGTGAATTTCAAATGGGGTTACCTGAATGGGTGGTTCCATTTGAAATCTACACTCCTTATGTGATATATTTAAAGGTCATATCTTTCATAGAGGGTGTATTGTTTTCAGCTAGAATAATTTTAGCTTGCAAATGGCAACATAAACTGTGTTTGTATCTTCTGTTCAATTCTAAATGTTACTGTTAAAGCTTGTATTTGTTGCATTCACATCAAGTGGGCACTACATGTATCTCAACTTTATATAACTTCTGTCTTCTCATTGGAAGAATGCAACAACTGGCTTAGCTAAGGGGCAAAGGAGGGCACAAGCCATGGACACCATCTTCAGGGTTTTTAGAGCTCAATTTATTTTGGAGCCCAAGTAAAAGCAGTAATATCGCACACCACAATGTTTGAATGCTAGTTCCTCCATCATACTTTAATGTTATACATTGTTCACGTACCTTTATCCATCTTGACTCCATCATCAAACTTGCTGAACAGTCTATAGCGTTGAGCCCAGTACTTAAACATAGCTGGATTGTCACTGATCTCAGGATGGTCCCGTATCCGTGGATCTCTCATGATCTTTCCTTTAGTATTAATAGGCTTGTCTTTCTTATCATAGGCCTGGCCACTAGCGCCATCATCATCATCATCACATTCCTTCTTTTTCATCGCAGTTTCATCGCCTACTACCTCATCATTTCCAGTATTACAGTTTGAATGAGTATCATCTTTATTCAAATCCTCTTGTACTACTTCCATCTTAGTTTCACCACCTTCTTTACCATTTCTCCGTAACTCATTGTCACAAGTTTGCTTTGCAGTTCTTGAATCAATCGTATCCCCATTTCTCAAATCCTCTGAATCTGATCCATACTCCAAACGGCTCTGTGTTATCTTGGTTGAACTGCCACCTGACTTGCCATCAGTTTGCCCATCACTAAGTGGTTTCTCAATACTACTGTCCACATCTACCGGGTCACAAACTTGGTCTTTCACATCACACTTCTCACCAGTTCTTGACTTTGCACTTGAATTCAAATTTGAACTTGAGTCATCACTGACAATCTGTACATCACTAGCACCTAGCCTTTTCTCCGAATCTTCTTTATCACCCTTATCTTCCGATTCAGCAGATGATTCGATAACTGCATCGCTTGACAGCAGTATAACCTCTTCCTCCAGATCTTCTTGGGCAACTGCTTCCCCCATCAATTCTTCCCTATGAAGATCCAAGAAAGCTCTCACTTTATCCAGAGTTCTTCGTTTCTGTGGTGGCAGAACCATCATACCAGTCTGCTGGGAGTTCTGGGCGCTTGGTCCATCTGCATCATCAAAATGTACATGCATGGCTTGCTTTCTGAGATTCAGAGACTTTGCCTTGGAAGTCTTCTTGATTTTTCTGCGGTACTTGACTTGTACGGATTTGAAATTGGCAGAGCCCTGTAATCTGTAAATAATCAGAATGAAGAAGTTCTACATGCTTTAAACATTTTTGACATCACAAATGTGTACAGTTTTGAATTAAATTCTATTCCTAATATCACTCTTGCAGAGAGACTATAACTTTGCCGAAGGGCGGGTAAAATGTCAACAGAACTTCTATATTTTTTGGAGGTAGTTACAATATATCAATACTATAAATTTCATAATAACTTTCATAATAATGAACCACTTATTAAACACTTGTACTATAGGGTGATCATGTTTGCTTTTTTTGTAATTATCTCATCTTTTTACACTAAACGAACACCAAAATTTGAAAAGATGAGGCCAAGGCCAAGACTACATGTACACCTCCAAGGCCAAGGACTACTTGTCCAAGGACTTCAAATACTGTCCTTGAGGAGTCCTCGAGGCCAAGGATAGTACTCGAGGACTATACAACACTGCTCTCCATTACTTATTAGTCTGTGACCGTACTCTTCAAAAATGTTAACAACTTAAACAGTATCCAGAATCTTGGGTTTAAAAACTAACCTTTTTAGACTCAAATTTGATTCCCACTATCCATACAGTGGCTTGTCGGGACTTTTTCAAGGGAAGCAAAATAAGGGGTGAATGGGCAAGCCAACTTTCAAGGGGGAAATTTGACCAAAAATTAGCTACAAAGTACACACAGAAAAAAGCATAAAAATCTTAAATATCAGGGTGGCCATCATCCCACGGGTGGGGCAAGAGGGGGGTAAGACTTCTCACAGGGAGCAGCTGCCTCTTCCCCCCATTGCTGTATCCATATCTAGCAATACACAAACCCTGCTTTTGCATGTACTGCACTTACTTTTTTGATTGTGGGTTAGAGCTGATCCCTAGATCATCCAAAACCTGTCTCTCACCATCCTCCTCACATAATTCCTGTATGTCAAACTCATGGCTGAAAGAAGCAAACAAACAAACAAAGAAACCAATAAAACACCATATGTGACCATCCAGCACAACTGAGCCCTGAAGTCGCCAATCATCATTTTTGAGATATTCAACCAAAATATTCTGCTTGAAATTAGCTTTAAAATGATGTATATCATGTCTATAGTACTTGACATTTAAGTAGTGAAAAATCAATAAAACAGTCAATAAATCCTTTGTTTCCTATTGTTTATTGTTAAGTTCAATGGAGCATATCTCAATAGTGGCACTGGCGACATCCGGGCTCAGTTGTGGTGGATGGTCACATATTAGCAAATTCAACAGAATTGTATATTAAACACATCAAAAGAAATAAGTCCCCCTCTCAAAATTATGTCATAACATCATTGAATAAAACTTAATACCAATAAAACTAGCTGAGAAATAATTATGTGACTGTTTGCTAAGTGTTGTGTGAAAATGAAAGATGTCAATGACTTCATGGCTGCATGAGCCCAATTTAAAGACAAAAACTGCCCGTTCCAAAAGTCACAAAGTAGGCCTATGCTTGTTAACTGTAAGGTGTATTGGGACAAGGAATGAGACTGACCATCTTACCACTCACTGTGCTGAGCTCTGCATCAAGATGGGGATTTGCATGGCTGAATGACCAAGAATGTTCACTTGGTGAGGATTATAAACTGCACGCAATCACAGTCCACATGGTTTTGCATTAGTGACAAGCCATGAATCAACTTTTGTGACAAGTATAGGCCTACTTTGTGACTTTTGAAAAGGGCAGTTTTTGTCTTCAATATGGGCTAATTCAGCCCTGAAGTCATGGGCATCTTTCATTTTCACACAACATTTAGTAAACAGTCATATAATTATTTCAAAGTTAGTTTTATTGGTACAAAACGAAACCTTACAATGCTATGACGACATATTGGCAGGGGGACTTATTTTTGTTGATGTGATTATGTGACCTGCTACCACAAAATTAGCGTATGGTTGCAATTTTTGAGACAACCTGGCTGCTGCGTTTGTGTTCTTTGTGTCACACGCACCTGTTCAAGCCAGTATAGTATGTCTGTATGTCCTTTGTGAATGGGGGCCACAATGGACCATTCACGAAGGACATACTACTGGCTTGTACATGTGTGCGGCAAACAAAGAACATCAATTCAGTCAGCCAGGATATCTCGAAACTACCAACTTACAACTTTACGCTCATTTCGTTGTAGCAGGTCACATATGTGTCCGCATTTATTTCTTTTTAGAAAATCACATAAAATAGTTTAATGTATAATCGAAGACAGAATTAAAATGACTAGTTTGTGTATGACGTCGCTGTCAATCAAACTCCCCATGACCCTTGATTGGTTAGTAGCATACAAAAGGAAGGTTCATTCATCTGGTGCCTTCATCAGAGAAAGGAATCACAGAAAATGGCAGAAAATTACAGTACAAAAAGCAACTTTTTTAGGCATTGTTAACATGGCATCTTCAGGAAAGAAAGTTTCCTATTACTAAGACCTAACTTTTGAGCTGGTTTGCATGTTTGAATGTGAAAAAATAACCATAGGGCATGCTGTGATTGGCTATGTTCAGAAATTTCAATCAACATGACAGATCTTTTTGATTTGGTCTTTTAAAATTAGAGTAAGACATGCTGCATATTTTGCTTACTGCACATTATTATGTTGCAAACACTTCACCACTATTATGTGTCTGATATACAGAGGATTTGCTCGTCTTCAAAGACTAGAGAATTGGGCAGCCAAGATAATTTTTCTTGCAGCCAAGAAAGACCATGCTACCCCATTGCTCCGCGAATTGCACTGGCTGCCCGTGAGGGAGAGAGTCTACTACAAAGCCATGTTGTATGTTTACAAGTGCCTTGCTGGCTTGGGGCCGGATTATTTGGCATCCTCCTTGACATTATATATCCCTGGAAGACGAGGACTTCGATCTGCCACCGATGCCACTTTCGCCTGCATGTGCCCAAACTCCACTACCGCTCTTTTAAGTCAGCCGCTGACAAGGCTTTTGCTTTCACAGCTCCTAAGTTGTGGAACCAGCTACCTGTTTCAGTCCGTTCCTCCAACTCTTTGCCCGTGTTTAAAAAAGGGCTGAAAACATTTCTGTTTTCAGAATTATAATTGCTTTTTATTGCATTTGCTTATATTCTGTCATGTTATTGCTATTATATTTCTTGCTATGTTGTTTTGAGCGCTGTGATCAGTTGAAATGGCGCTATATAAAAGCCTATTGTATGTATGTATGTATGAGGACTAATAGGACCTGATGACATCAAAAATTGTATGCTGGATAGAGCAGTTTGGAGAGCCATTATGGCAGTCCGACTTCAAGAGTCGACATAAAGCAAGCAAAGCAAAGCAATTCTGAAAGTCATAATTAAGTTGATGAGATATGCACCAAATATGTTTGCGATGAGCAGGGAGAGTGAGGTGGGTGAGGGAGGTGCAGCCGCATCCCCTAATTTGCATAAGTGTTTAAAAAAGTCCCAAAAATTCCTGCAAGCGTAGCAAGAAAAAAATAAGTTTTTTATGATTTTGGAAAGAAGGTTCACTTTTCACAAAATCGCTCCCCTCCTGGAAAAAGGTCCGCTTTTCAAAATGCGCATTTCCCAAAAAATAATTGTGCGTATGGGTCTGGTTTCAGTAAAATAGTATTCAGTCCAATATTGATCCTCTGATATTTCAATTAAAAACAAATTGGAAAGGATTTTGATTAAGGAATCATCTCTACATTGTATAATCTGAAATTATGATATAAATGTGGGTAATGTTATAGCAGAGAAATCTTCAACATTTTTACCATACAACATAAATGATACTATGATAGACATGAGCAAAATCCCACTGACCAGTCAGCAGGATTTTAACCTGTGACCTTCTGTCAGCTGGTCTAATGCTCAGTTACGGAGTCCGATACCATGTCTCATCTGAGCAGGAAAATTCATTACATCAGATTATATTTTTGAACAAAACAAAGCCAGGGGAAAGCTGTTAGTGCTATACACTGTCTCACCTCCTTTTCAGTTGTACAGGCCTACCATCAGGATTTTCACCACCATCACCTGAACCACTCCCAAAACCACTTCCTGCCATACATGTGTATACCCCAGGCTGGTTACTGCTTCCTGTGCAAAAATAAAAACAAAGCTTAATTTCCAGAGCTAAATATCTGCTTCTTGGCTACATTATAGACGAATCCAACGAGCCAAGTGATGGTCATAATTCAGTCGGCCATTACTGGGTCCCGTCTGCACCAAACCGGTGTTGTTACTGCCCAATTGGGTGGATTAAATCCGCATAAAAATCAATGTTGAATTGTCTTGTGTTGTAAACTTTTAACATTCTTTTGTCTATGTGTAACATGGGTGATGGAATGCAGTTTAATATCCCTGAAAAGGCCACATCATTTCACATTTTAGGTGGACTAGACCTAAGGGGGGACCCAGTAATGGCTGCCATTGACGTGTAGGAATGCGTGAAAATGGATTCGTCTATATCAGGATTGGTAGAGATAGAACTATGTGCCATACTGCATGCATAGACTCCAAAGACTTTATTACTTATCATCTTTGTCCACTTATCTTAAGAAATAGAAAGATCAAAACATTCAACTGCACTCACCAAGTTATTTTTCCCAGATAATTTTAGAACCAACTAGTTCTTTCCTCAACTTATTTAAATTTGACCTCATTGGTATGACTTTAAAAAGATCTCTGAAGAAAGTATTATGAAAGTATGTATGAGCAATTTAGTAAGTCATTTTCTCCATTAACTAGATTACTAAACACTGCCTAATTTCACTTTAATGTGGGGACAATTTTGATGTGGGGACAATTTTGATGTGGGGGCACCACTTCATATCCTAATAGGGAATTACTTTCAAGCTCATATATTTGCATGTATATCGTAAAAACTCGATAGTTAGCACATGTGCTTACTATCGAGCGCTTTTGAAAACATGAACTGAGCTAATGGGGTTGAGACACAACAGGTTTACTTGTTCATAGATAACTACGTGTATCCATGAGTTGCACAAAACCCTTTACACTTTTGTAGATGGGGCTCTTCATGTTTGCATGTTTCAAAAGTGCTCGATAGTAAGCACATATGCCAACTATGGAATTTTTACGGTATAGATACTTCAAACTAATGTTTGCAACATCCTAAACAAACTTACCAGTCTGTGAGTTAGATTGTGACTTTGCATATCTCTGCTGTCTGTTCCTCCTGTTTTTCTTGGACTTTCCATCATAAGGCTCTCCATCAATGTCATCAGCATCATCTTCATCCTCATCGTTCTCCTCCGACATATTGTCAAAATCTTGCTGCTGGTCTCCATCACCACCACAGTAGGCTGTAACCTTCATTTCATTCTCTTCTGATTGGTGGAAGGATCCAGAATCCCCACAACCTGATTGGTCAACTAATGTAGACTGGTCCATTTCTGATTGGACAAAACCATCCTGAGCACCATCTGATTTGTCAGTCACTTTTAATTGCACCACAGAATCCTGAGCACCATCTGATTGGTTGACCCCAAGTGACTGATCAGTTGATTGGACAAAACCATCATACACCACATCTGATTGGTTGATACCAAATGACTGATCAGTTTCTGATTGGACAAAACCATTCTGAGCACCAGCCAAGTGGGTGTTAAAGTACTCTTGCAAGTAACAATACATTTCATTATAATGCCCGTCCCAAATCAGTCTCCACTCCTTCGTCCAACCTGTGGAGTCATTCCCATCATGATTTTGCACACCTTGACCTGAATTATACCCATCCTCCAAGTTATCGGCTGTTTTGGAAGATGTTACACTACTGTCATGATTGTCCACAGAAGGACACATGGTGGATACCTTCTCTGAACATTCATAAGAGTTACTTTTAATGCCATCACCAGAGATACATGTTGGCTCCGCAGATGCATGGAATGTATCATTAACAGTAAGGTAAGGATCGTTTATCCAGCATCTCTTCAAAAACGGAACATACCGGTAGACAGTTTGCGCTGTCTGAGATCCATGTAAAGTTTGATTCTTTGTCTCGTGAAGTAAGTTAACAAGATCTTTTGCTTTCTTTTCTGTTTGAGCTGAATTGTCTCCTTCGTGCAAGGTTTGAAATTTTTCCTCGCATTTTGAAATTTCTGATACCATATCTTCCCCATCGTCACAAATTACCATCTGCGGATCATCAAGTTTGTTTTGTTGCACACTTTGATTCATTGCATTTAAATCTAATTGGTTCATGCTATCACAAATATTCTCCTCTGTTACTGATTCTTCACATTTATCAGCTGCTGACACTTCCACATCAACAGCTATCCCACAATGCTCAGCAAACTGTTGCTGATCACCTGACACTGTTGATGACTGGTATGTTTCACTGTCATTTGCATTCATGTTGCATTCTGGGTATTTCTTCACCCAGCTTTCCCATACAAGGTAGTCTCCGTACCGACTCCAATACTCTTCCCAAGTCTGCACCGGAGTCTCATCACCGTCCACATTCTCTTGGTAGTTGCTGAAAGCCTCACTGCTATTGGCTAATTTCCCACTATCTCCATTACAAGCTTCACTGCTATTGGTTAATTCCCCACTATCTCCATGGTTACAGTCTTGTGTGATATCTTGTGTGATTGCAGATTTCTTTTGTCTGTTCTTATGTTGCTTCTTTTTCTTCTTCGACTTGCGTTTTATTTTTGGTATGTGATCTTCATCCTACAAGTGAGAAAAAAGAATGAATATAGTCAGTGGCGTAGCCTGAGCCATCCTCATGGGGACACCGATCACAATGTGGGGTGGGGGGTGGGGGTGGTGACCGGTCATAATGGAATGGCACAAGCCATTTTTCAGCAATTTTCATATGGGATTTTCTAAATTTTTTAATCGATTAAAAATCACCCCAGCATATACCACTGTATTTAGTCCTAATTACATGTACTTCGCCGATGTGCATTATTGCCCAGCTACAATCGCTGGGTAGGAAAAAAGTCTCTATAATTTTTAAGAAAGTTGCATATGTTTTGTAATTAGGCTATTCCAGTTGAAATCCATACACCCCCTGTGGAAGACATGACCTTAATCTCCCACACAGGGGATATAGATTTCGATTGGAATCAATCATTAAGGTGGTACTTTGGTACCCTTGATAAATTTATGAAAATTTTTTCATTTTTTTGAAAAACTAATTTAACACACTGGTAACAACAGTTATGTATATTATAGGAGCAAGGAATCCAGTTATTACACTGGAATTTCAGTGATTTAAGACTAGCGGTACATTATTTATGATAAGAAAAGAGGACAGAGGTACTGCTAGATTGTACCTCATTTCTTAACATATAATGAACCACTTGTTTTGAATCACTGAAATTTCAGTGAATTAATTGGATTCCTTGCCCCTACATAACTTTTGTTACCAGTGTGTAGTTATTTTTTGAGAAAAATGCAAAATTAGTCACAAATTTTATCAGGGGGTGTAGTACCACCTTAAGGTAACTCCATTTGAAAGTCACACTCCTCATGTCTTCCATAGTGGATGTGTGGATTTCAACTGGAATAGCCCTTACTCTTTAACTTCCATCCAGTTCATTGCCAAATTATAGCAACATTTTCATTTAAAGAACTACAGTAAATTACATTTTTGCATGAAAATGTAGTTTTACAAATATTATTTTGCACTGATAAATATTCCGTATTTACTACCCCTAGTCTATCTGTGAACAATATTTATATACATTGGTTGGCCTACATTTTTAAGGTGGAACACAGTGATGAATTTTGAATAATATAATTTAAGCGTATATAGTGATTTTTCATTGAAAATGTTGCCTCTAACAATCGCCCCTATACGGTAACGGTAGTCTAGCTTTTCAACTCAACGCTGGTCTTCACTTCTTTGGAAACTAGCTCTGATAGCAGAAAGTAATTTCTAAAAGTAAAAAGTAATATTAATATGAAAACACAGACATAATAGTTTACGCACATCTTCAAAGTCCCTTGGAGACCTGACAAAGCTCAGCGGTAGTCCCATAGTCTTCATCACATCCTCCTCACCACAGTATTCTCCTTGGTAGGGTAGAGCTGGTTCATCGTAAGGCTTCAAATTCTTGGAAATCTTATTGACATTCCCTTTGAAGTTCTTCCACTCTGATCCTGTGCTTGCATTTGCTTCTGATGCTACATCTACTGCCCTATCAGCCTCATCAACACATGCTGACACCTGCTGATCATCAGCTGCTGACTTCTGTACTTCATCAGCTGCTGACTGCTGTACTTCATCAGCAGCTGATTTTTGCTGATCTGCTGCTGATTGCTGCAGTTCATCTGATCTTTGCTGATCATCTGCTACCGAATCTTGTTGATCATCTGTTGCTAACTTCTGCACTTCATCAGCTGCTGATTCTTGTTGACCATCAGCCGCTGACATCTGCTGATCATTGCTGTTGGTATCATCATCAGCATCAACATCAGATGGATCATCTTCTTCCTCTGGTTTCCCTTGGAATCCCCACAGAAACAAATCTGAGTCACTGTATGAAGAAGAAAATGTGAGTAATAATATGTGACCTGCTCCCACAAAATGAGCCGCAAGTTGGGAGTTTCAAGATGTTCCGATTCTAGAGTTGATGTGCTTTTCTGGAAGACTGTATTGGCAGTGTAAGTCCTTTGTGACAGAATTGAATACAGAGTACAGCATATTATGTCCGCATTCGCAAAGGACATACAATGTACCACTGACTATACAGGTGTCTTAAAAAAAAGTACAGCAACTCAACAACTGGAAGATCTTGAAACTCCCAACTCCCACATACGTGATGCGATCAAGCTAAATGAGTCCGATGTCAATAAAAATCAAAATTCAGTTTTTAATTTTATTACATCAGCCATTCTCAGCACTTTATTTTGAAAAGCTTCTAGAGTTGTGCTTCCAGAGATATATTGCTCCAAACAAGAAAATACAGAAGTTGAATACTATTACTGGCTATATCTGACAATCAATATTCCCGATGTCCGACTCATTTTGCTTGATCACATCACATATAGTAATCATTCATCAAAATTGTGATGAAAATATTTACTACTCATCTGAATGGAAATTAAGTTAAGGTTGGTCTGAACCCTGGAATTATGAAAACTTTCGGGCCTCATAACTGCTAAATTGTTGGTGTAATGTATAAAAGTATACATATTTAGAATGGCAAAGACTTGATAAGTTCATCTGTGAGGTCAAATTTGGGCCAAAATGCTCATTTTTGCCAAAATCCAAAAAACTGTTTATTAATTTTTTTAAACTAGATAAAAATATCTAGGAGCCGTTTTTTATTTTTTTGAATTTTAACTAACTTTGGACAAAATTTGGGCGAAAATCTGGCTTCTTTATGATTTTTTGAAAAATCAGCATTTTTGACCATTTTGCAAATTTCTCGAAGTTGGTCGAAATTTAAAAAAAATTAAAAGAAGGGCTCCTAGATATTTTTATCTAGTTTTTAAAAATTAATTTAAAACATTTTTTGGCCCAAGAATTTTTTTGGTAGGATGTACAAAAAAGAGGTCAAAAAACAGTATTTTGGGATTTTGGGCCAAAATGAGCATTTTGGCCCAAATTTGACCTCACAGATGATGAACTTATCAAGTCTTTGCCATTCTAAATATGTATACTTTTACTTTAGACCAACAATTTAGCAGTTATGAGGCCCGAAAGTTTCCATAATTCCAGGGTTCAGACCAACCTTAAGTTGGTTACCTAGTAATTTTTGATAAATCTGTAACATTGTCTTTAATATAAGAGGTGTTTTGAAACCATAATAATAAATCAGCGCAATTTGAATCGCAGATGCCCCCAAGATCCAAGAAGGGTCTCCATGGGTCGCATGCTCTCATCTTTACATACGAGTTTCAAAGCGATGTAGTTATAATTCGATGTTCAAATAGATGAGATTGCTGGATACAGGGCAAAAATCATATCTGTTTTAAAAATATTTTCTTCCACAAAATGAAATAAATTCTCATACTTGCAAAATGCCCTAGTGCATTTGACTGACACCTCTGTATCCATCCAGTCATCATGTGATTCATCATGTGATTCATCATGTGATTCATCTATGGGCCTCTCTTCTGTTCTAACATGATCATCTTCTATAGCTGGGTTATCGTCTTTGGTATTGCTGGTAATGTCTAGTACCATGATGAGTTCTGCTGTTATCATCTGTCTTGCCATCTGAAAAAAAAAAAAAAAAAAAAATTTGTAGATTTAATTTTAATATTCACACCATGTATTACATGTAGGAGTGGGTTTATTCTTGAATTTAGCCTGACATTATCTTGGTACCCAATTAGTATTGGCCATTTGGATTGATACACATAACCTGGCAACACTATTTTTGGGTGGTATCACTAATAATATTAATATTACACATAACAAAACAAGCAATTTTCGTATCAGGTGACGTGTCTAATACAGTAGAAGGCAAACCTTAGTTGAACACATAAATTGCTACATTGTGTAGTCAGCCAAATTGGCCCATACAATATACTACCGCGCTTTCTACCGGCTGCATCACGTCAGTGCTCCGCGTTTAAGTACCGTAATGAAAATTACCCGTAAAATCGTGGCTTGCTGCATCCACGGTCAGCCCTCGAATTGAGGATCTGAAGGGGCACGGCAACTTTTTTAGGGCAAGTTTATTGATCAGCTATGAGCTATCCTCAAAAGCTCTCATCAAAGTTCGCAGAAATATATTTTACAAGAGGTGGTTTTCACAGAATATTTTCAGATCTGAAGGAAAATGGTATTAAATGATTAGGATATTAAAAATATTTTTACACTCTTGGTTAAATTTTTTTCTGCGACTATGAATTTTTTTCTGGGAGCGCCGGTACCACGGCGATACCGGGATTTAGTAGCCCTGGGACAGGGCTGGGGCACTAACGGCAAATTTTGTGGTTCATGGCAACTTCTGTACAGCATAGGCCTACCGTAGCGTGCAAATTTGGCCAAATTTGGAGAATCTGCGAATCACTGTCAACCCTGGGCCCTGGAAACACCACCAGAATGCTGTTTTGTTAGCTGAATCTTTTTGATGAAAGTCAATCTTTGACAAGATCTAACTTTGCTACGGAAGGTGCTATGACAAAAAGGTTTTCAGTTCTGGCTTTCTTTACTCAATTATAAAATGATGCAGTTTGATTGCAAATTTGAAATCACCTGTCATACCTACATTGTATACCGGTACCTATTGTTACAGCTATGATGATGATCATGATGTTCTTCTATGCCCAGCGAGGTCACGTCACACTTCGGTGTGGCGTGCCCAAAACTCAAATAACTTTCGGGCGACAGACAAATTGCAGGAAAGCGTGCCAATTTAAGCTTCCTGTAATATCTATTGCACATAACATACAAAGTCACAAACTTACAAACTTCAATATAATGCACTTCAAATACAGCAGACCAGCTGTTAATTATTACCGATCCTGTAGAATAACTTACATAATCTTCAATTTCATGGAATCCCGTTGCTCAGAATTGCAAATGTCATTTTTATCTGTCAAATGCGCTGTGGATGTGCTCAGAGATTTTATGATGTGCATCATTAAATCACAGGTGTGAAACTGACTTTATACCACTCGCTCGCTTTCGCAGAAAAGCAAAGCCTCAGGCTACCTCGTGGCACTGGGCATGACATCATCATGGGCGTGTGCAAAATTTCTGACGGCACCTTATTTATTTATAACCCGTTTTGTGATTGGTTGCAAAAACCATTCATCGCAATCGTAAGCCAATCAATGAATGCGACGGCCTTTTACGGTATAAATTAATGTGACCCGCCAGTAAGGCCTGGCAAAGTCGATTTTGAGTTTCCCGTCGCCCGCCCGCACTTCATTTTCGGGCCCGCACTTGAATTCATTATTGCGATTTTCGAAAAATAAAAATAAAATCTTTTCATTTTTGCAAAAAAAACCGATGAAATCCGTGCATTTTTAGTGGAAAAATCAAATTCAAAACATCGATTTCGCTACCGGCAGTAAACTCATTGCGGCCGGTTGATTGGCGTCTGATAGTGAATTGCCTAGATCCTGTAGGCCCGGTTCGCATAGCGCTTTGTAAATATGTTGGCGTCGCTGTCCTTTTCCACGTCGTATCATATACTGGACTGACAGATTAATGCTGTCATGCAGATCAATGATTCTACAGTGCTGTTCGCGAAATCGCACAATGAATAGTGATGTTTGTGCGAATTTAAAAAAATATATTGATTCTGTTATTTTTGGATTTCTTTTCATAAATATCAATTATATATTTTAAAATAGTACTTGGTATCGTTTTACATTAATTTGACTGTATAAAAATGGCAAAATTTATATATTTCAACTCTGCTCTATTGTGACACTGTTGCACTACGAAATATGCGGTCGAACAAAAATATTTTTCAATGTCTGATTTTTTTATTCTACAGTGCTGTTTGTGACTTTGCACAATATTGTTGTTTGTGGTAATTAAAGAAATATATTAATACTGTTAATTTTATATTTGTTGTCCCGATTGATCAATTATTTATTTTTAAATAGTATTCGACATAGTTTTAAATTAAATGTAATATACAAAAAAGAGCAAAAATTATATATTTCAACTCCGTTGTGTTTATGACATTGCTGCAAGAACTATGCGGTATTCAACATCAACAAAACACGTACGCATGGGGTTTTCCCTTTAATTTTGTTGGCGCAAGATTCGATAGTGGAGCTGTAAAAACTTACCAATTCATGAATTGCAATTGTTTAGTATTTTGATTACAATTTGATGGGACTTTGCAGACGTTTGTATTAAAGATTTGTCATGTACATATCAATTAAGATATGCGACAGTGGTCGTACTGTCATGCAGTGGACGATATCGCATGTCAACGTCAACTGGATAATTTGTACTTAAATCACACAAAATTATAAATAAATAAGAAAAATAATAGTAAAAAGAAAGGAATTGGTATCAATTTTGACCTTGCAGCCTCTTTGCAAGTTTATATCTTTGGTTAAACATCCTTTGAGTGAGTGAGCGGTAAATAACAACGTGTTTTACACTCGCATTTTGTCATATAATGAAAGTCACGAAAATAATGAATAATGAAAAAGTTACCTCACTTGTTTTCAAAAATTATGTGACGGGAAACTCAAAATCGATTGTTCGGGGCCTAAAGTACAGTATGTCTAACCTGATTGGTTTACAAAACTACTTTGATAATTGCTAAGCCAGTCAGCGTGCTCGATGCTTAACAACCTGGTCGTAGAGGTTTTCGAGAGGCGAAGTCACGTGCATACGTGATGATCCAGCGATCGAGTATAAATTCAGCATGACTTCTGCTCTCGCAGGTGCAATAACAATACATGGACACAATAGGGTAGATACGATAGTTGTACAATTGTACGAAAATATACATTTTGTTATAGGCCTAAAATGTTTACAAAAATATATTGGTCCACACGTTGTGCATGTAATATGTATTCAGTTGTTCGACGTATAATAATAATGTTCTTAAATTCTTAAATTTAAAATTAAATTATAAGCTTATTTATTTGACTGTGCTAGCAAGTTCAGAATTTTGGTTATTATATGTATAGTGGTCACTTACATCTTTCAAGGTTCGATTTATCTGAATTTGGTCATTCCTGTCGAATCCTGCAGCAAATTTTCTTGAGTAAACTGTGGCACTAAAACACGCTGGATTCTCACTGTGCTGATCGTAAACAACACGTTTGACCTGAATTGACCTGCTGTGTCAAAGTTCAAAATTGGGAATTTCACAGTCTCGTTATAAGCGCCTAAGTTCCTTACACCTTTTGACATTTGCATTTTATTACAGGGGTGAGACTATTCATTTCCTCACATGCACATTTACTGTGTTGAAACCCGACCATTTAAACACCAAGATTTTACCCCGGTTTTGAGGATCAAAGTACAAAAAATGGTAAGTTGATTTTCTAGATATTTGTATATAAATGTCACCCATAATGCCTGAAGTGGTAGATATGTGGGTTTCATATGAATAATGACAATCACATAGTCATGAAAAAATACTGGCATGACTGGCCATGCCAAAGTAATATCATGATGCTGGCAGTGGGCTAGATGCATTATGAATGAAGCATGATAAGCTTACAAGTTACATATACATCATGTACATGAGCACAAGGCTCCCGCTGGACGCAAATGTGTGCGTCCAGACGCAAAATTGTATTGCTGGACTACCCTGAGTAAGGATAAACACTTGTGCTGAACGTCAAATTGGTCACTTTTAGCTACACCCATCGAATGTGTGTCATCAGCCTTCAGATCGGCCCTCAGACACACACACACAGGCATAGAGTTGTGCAGTAGCATGTTTTGTTGACATTTTTTGTCAATGTTTACATCAATGACAGAAGTACTCCCATAATTGAAAACTCAAATACAAAGGACATCAATTGGCAATCTTAATGTTATGCAATCAAGTTTACAACACATCAGTCTTACAATGGGTAGAAAGTTAATGAGTCACACCATTCAAGTGCCAATATTGATTACTTCAAGTGGCCTAGTGGAGTGACCAGATATAACCCTGCATGATTTCCATGTTATTTTGCAATAACAAAACCATGTTTTCCTTGATTTTGGTATGAAATTGAGCAAATAGAATTCAATGTCATGTCAATTTGGAGTTATTAAGGGCAACTAAAACTGATGTGAGGTAAGTTTTATCTGTTTGGAATCTGTATTGACTATTCTGAAGGAATTACTGCAATGTAAACAAAGTAACTCATATGAACATTGTGTACTGGTTTTCAGTACCCTGTTTTCCATGGGTGACTGTAGGAACCCATGGATTCGATCCATGTAACTTTTAGCTTGCCTTAGGCCCCTAACAGTCGATCTTGAGTTTCCCATCACATAATTTCTGAAAACAAGTGAGGGAACTTTTTCATTATTCATTATTTTTCTGCCTTTCATATATGACCAAACACGCATGTAAAATGTGTTGTTATTTGCCACTCACTCACTTGGAAGATGGATAGTTAGCCCAAATGAGATTCAAAAGTATACTAAAAGAGGCTGTAAGGTTGGTAGCAAAATTGATGTTTTGATTTTGATTTTCCACTAAAAATAAATTGATATTCATCATTTTGTTTGCAAATATAACCAGTGTTTATTGGTATTTTTTGGAAAATCACAATAATGAATTCAAGTGAGGGTCAGAATATGAAGTGAGGGCGGGTGACGGGAAACTCAAAATCGACTTTCCTTGGCCTTATCGCTCACTGTTCAAAATGTGACATCTACACCAATTACAGTCCCCGAAACGGTCTACTTTTTAGCCGACCTCAATTCCGAAACATTTAGTGATAGTTAAAAATGCGATCCCCAACCCTTAGGCTTTGGTTTAAATACCTTTGGACGAATTTGTAGAAATCTCCGCGGAGTCTCCGTGTCTGTAATTAATATATTCCCCGGTACAAACATCGAAAATGTCGCAATTCTCAGTCCCGGTGATGATACTATATCCGCATCGCTGTTTTCATACATGAATATGCATATCTCTGACCCCTGTAAGGTCAAAAACGTGGCGTTGATTTCAACCAATCCGATCCACCGATTGTAATACAACGTCATATCTGAGGTGACCAGGAGGCAGACTGCCTTACTAGCCTGTATCACGTTTCAGCGAAAGAACATACCTGTTTTTAATGACGTTGCAACAATGTTTCTATTGTCAGCAATAACACCTTGCATTCATACTTTTGAGTTTGTATGGAGCACGTTCGTACATGTACACATTATAAATAAGTGAAATCAGAATATCCTGAAAGGAATTTGGGTAACGAATTGAACGACACTGACCTCACAGCAGCTGATGTTTTCATGTAAACATGGCGAATGTAGACATTTTTAGCCTACGTTTCGTATCCTACTATCGGATCGTTGAAACAAGAAAATCTCATTCCCTGGCCTCATTCACGAATTCACTCACCTTCCTACACCACCAGTTGAAATCAAACTCAAAACATCCTGTGTTATTCCTCAAAACTACATGCACCTTCATTAATAAAAAATTGAAATCCTAGTAGAAATTAGTTATCGAAAATTGTTTTGATATAAAAGCGTCAACAAAAGTAATTTTTCTGAAGAGTAGATACCGCGTGTCAAAATGGCGGCTCGCAGTCGCATCCCCTTCTTTGTACGTGTACCCAGGTCACGGTCTGTCTACGTGACGAACAGTCAGGGTCAGCCAGAGGACAGCGCAACCTGTCTGCTGCCATGCCGTAATATGCGTGACGTGTGCACAACAACAGCCTAATATGGGCATAATGGCTCCACCCAATGAACCATATACGGCGCTGTCAATCATCCTTATTCACAATCACCTTTGTCGAACAGACTCTTACGCAGGTAAGAGCTCACGCTGTCCTCACTTTAGCGATTAGGATCGACGAGCGTCAGGCCGACACAATCTGGTTGGATGTAGGAGACTATCATCGTGATGCCCACGTTGGAACCATTGGATTACGGAAGAAATATTCATACCAGGACTGAAGCAATGCGGTCATTTCTATGTTTGTACCGGGCAAGTACCGGACATTTTTCAACACGGAGCTAGCGGAGATTACAACAAATTCGTCCAAAGGTAAGCAAAGGGTTGGGGATCACATTTTTAACTTTGACAAAACTGTTTCGGAGTTAAGGGATCTAAAATGAGCGTTTATTAACGTTTCGACAGTATTTTTTGTGGGACATGAGAGCACCTCAGACCTATCGAATTGCATTCTGAATCTGAAGCATGTCTTTCTGATATCAAATAATTTTCATTTTTGAAAATCACAATATAATACAAATTTTATGACAAATTATAAAAATTTGATATTTTTCAAATTTTGATATATAACAGTCCTCGAAGTAAATTATATAAATCTAATGACATATTCTTAAAGTGTATGTAGCTGGGAGGAAAAAGCCGACGGTCAATTGAAAATTTTGACCTTTCATATTGAAGATATGGATTTTTTTCCCAAAAGACCTAATTTTTTTGGTGTTTTGGGAAAAAAATCCATATCTTCAATCTGAAAAGGTCAAAATTTTCAATTGATCGTCGGCTTTTCATCCCACCTACATACACTTTTAAGTATAAATCATCAGATTTATGGGCTATTTCATTATAAATGACAACATTGAGTCCCAAAAGGGGTCAAAATTCAAACTCATTTATTTCATGCAAATTCATTATCATTTCAAAGTTCAGATGGTGTGTCAATAATTCTCAAAATATTAGGCGTCAAACCCTCAGGAACCATTAAAAAAATTAAATTGAATTTTTGCTGTGTAAAACATAGCTGCCGTCTGGAGGGACATTTTTTAAACAATTTAATACACAACTTTGAAAGAGTATATGTAACCAACATTGGGTTCATACTTATTCATATTTAGTCTGTAATAATTGTTGTATGTTCCTTTACACTTCAGTGTCTTAAATATGCCAGTTTCAATATAAAACAATTAGTAAATTGATACTAATCCAGATAAATGGTGCAAAATTACTACATATTTTAAGGATAAACTTTATCTTCACATGAAAAATTCATGAAATAGTCATTTTGTCCTGCCCAATAGCTACACTGATGCATAAGTGAGTATTCTGCGTCAATCTGTTGTACTAGTCATGGAAAACCTAAAATAAAAGACCCTCCTGTGTCATTTGTTCTGGATAGGACACATTTTTTAACACATAATAAAGCATACTTTAACTTTAGAAATGGCTGCATCAATATTATTGCATCAATATTATTGCATAAAAGATCCCCAGCATTTAAAATCCACTACAAACAGGGTTAATATTCTGGTTAAATTAGGAATATTGCAATTTTTTTTTTTTTTTTTTTCAATGCAGAATAATATCATATGTGTTCTCAACAACTGGACAATAATTTGAACACTAAAGTGGTTTGTAAGCATAATTTGCAATAAAATGCAAAAATTTCTTGTGGGTTTGGCTCTTTGAAATTTTTATTTTTTAGTTTGTTTACCAATTCATGGAAATGACATAATTGTGCTGGAGAGGACATTTGTTAAATTGCAAACAGAATCGTGGATACAGGCTTGCAAAAATGCAACAAATACCAAATCATGTGCCACCTTGGTAGAAGGAAGACCACTCTTCCTCTACAAATTTCACATTCTATGATATAATCCTTCTTATTTCAACAATTAGTAATTAACTTCAGTTCTGGAGAGGACAAATTTTTAACGCGGAACTGTGGTATCAAGAACAAGTGGTCTACTGTATGTAAAATAAATGAATTCCTCAATCAGTGCCCTGTCCCATCAATTGGTAATATAACACAGATTATACAGGTAGGGTAAGGGTTTATATTTCCTCTTTAATGTTAACAAAAATGGAGGCATGAATTGGAGAGGACACTCATTTTTTTATTTAGCATAAAATGCCAATTTTGCAAGAATCTCTGAATTTTAACATTTTTGCACCAATTTTCACCATTCAACTTGCATGATGTTCCACACATATCATATTTTCATTGCAACAAGCACATTGCCATAGAATGTACCTAATTTTTCAAAGAATTAATTCAGAATACATGGGCAAAATGAAATGGGACTCCAAAATTGGGTTAAAAGTGTACCTTGTGGCAATTTTTTGTTATACAAAAAATAGACAGAATTCTGTAAAAATGCTCATGTAGCTTGTAGTTTGTGGCATACTTAGAATTAAGTTAATAACACTGCATTATCACCCTAATTATATCAACCAGATATGATAAAAGCCATTTTGTGAACGTGTCATTTATAATGAAATAGCCCTTATAAAGTTTACTTCAAGTACTGTTAAATATCTGGGGTATGAACGTTTGGACAGTATTTATTGTGGGACATTAGAGCACATCAGACATATCGAATTGCATTCTGAATATGAAGAATGTCATTCTGATATCAAATAATTTTGATTTTTTGAAATTCGCAATTTAATACACATTTTATGGCAAATCATTAAAAATTGATATTTTTGATATTTAACAGTACTTGAAGTAAACTTTATCTGATGATTTATACTTAAAGTGTATGTAGGTGGGATGAAAAGCCGACGATCAATTGAAAATTTTGACCTTTCGTATTGGAGATATGGATTTTTTTCCCAAAACACCAAAAAAAATTATGTCTTTTTGGGAAAAAAATCCATATCTTCAATATGAAAGGTCAAAATTTTCAATTGACCGTCGGCTTTTCCTCCCTGCTACATACACTTTAAGAATAAGTCATTAGATTTATATAATTTACTTGAGGACTGTTATATATCAAAATTTGAAAAATATCAAATTTTTATAATTTGTCATAAAATTTGTATTATATTGTGATTTTCAAAAATGAAAATTATTTGATATCAGAAAGACATGCTTCAGTATTCAGAATGCAATTCGATAGGTCTGAGGTGCTCTCATGTCCCACAAAAAATACTGTCGAAACGCATAATAAACGCTCATTTTAGATCCCTTAAGGCACGCTAAAAAAAGTAGACCATTTCGGGGGCTATATTTGGTGTACATGTGACGTTTTGAACAGAGTAAAAAACAACCATTTATTCGCTATTGCTGATATATACTCGCCGAATCATTATCATGTACCAATACACAAGGTATTGGTACATGAGATCAGGTATAACCAGGAGGCAGGAGATACATGTACCATTTTGGTCAACTGAACTCGACTCGTGCGTTCTTTTGGTTGACATAAATCAAACAAAATTTTCAATAACAGGTAATAGTAGGATTTCAATTTTTTTTAATGAAGTTTACTTGTAGTTTTGAGGAATGACAAAGTTGTTTTTGGAAACTTAGATGTTTGTTTCAACTGATGATGTAGGATCGCAAGGTGAGTGAATTCATGAAGAGATTTGCTTGTTTGAGTGATAGTAGGATACGGGATGCAGGCTAGTCCTCTGTGTTTGACCTGCTCCGATGTCTCAATTCACACGGAATTATTCGTACCTGCTAACCAGACAGCAATACTGCATATACTGTATGGAACCAGACATATTGCTGGACGCAATGTTCAACAAATTTCATCAACCCGGCATTGCGTCCGACTACCATGACTACGCAAGTTGATTCAGCCCAAAAATGAGTGATTATAATTATATAAGCTTACCAAATTGGTGTTTGCAATGATCCTATTTTGTAACTTAAAAAATAATTATTATTTCACATCTTGATTGTGCATATATTAATATTAAATTAGCAACAGACCAATCAGTATTCAGCATTAATTGACCTTATTTTGTAGTCTTCTACGCAGCCAGTTTGGTTACGCTCCCTTTGGGTACATGCCACCAAATAGCTTTCCATAGACTTTACGTGCAAAACAGGGGTCACGTTTTAGGCTATAAGTCGAGTTACGTCTTACTTTGAAATATATATTTGATATCATTTTAATCAGAACAAAATTCTGCATAACATATCTGAAAATGACACCATATTTTAGGTCTACTTTTTGAGAAAAATAGCGCTATATAAAAAGACCCGATTTTCCCGTGTTTACGTCTGACTGCTAAACGCGTTTTGACCTCGTGTGTTCATGCGCTCATCATCGTAAACATCACTCAAATTTTCGCGTTTTCTGTTCAAATTAGTAGAGATCACATTCACAAGTTCTAGCAAAACACGATTTGCAACACTAAAATTGTTAATATTGTACCGATTTTGCACATTTTTTATGCAAAGTTGGGACTATAGTCGTGATAAACTTTTACCGGAAACCGCTTCACACACGGATTTAGTGGTATGAACCCTTGAAGAGGCTAAAACATCGTTTTTAGGCCTTGAAAATGATTTTGTTATCTTTTTCACTACATTTTGAATTAATTGTTTGAAATTTTGGGTTATTTTCTTTCATACTTTAGACAGGATGCCGATTTCAAGCACAAGCATGATAGCCGACAATTGCCATTTTTCGTCATTTTGATGCACATGAATGCACAATGGTTGCTGATTTGCTATTTTCATGAAGATATTAATTGATGTTAATAGTAAACGTTCTTTGAACATCTTTTGCAAGTGCATAACTTCAAAATTAAAACATTCTCAGTACCTGCAGAATATTTAAAAAGACAAGAAATGTCAATCAAGTAGGCCTACCCCCCCTCCATCGTCACTTTTAACCCGTTTTGTCCAAAAAGCAAATGTAATGAATGGCTATTTGAAATTAAATATTAATATAAATTAAACTTTGAATGTTATAACAATTTAAAATACTGGACAGTGGTATAAATAAAGCAAACTAGAAACTTAAATATCTTAAATCTAATTTTTTATGTAATTTTATTAAAATTGAAGGCCAAAACTTGAGTTTAAATGACAAAAAAATTGGTTAAAAAATAACAATGAAATTGGCAAACTTCTTTGTAATTTAAACACCAATAAACAATGTTTTTAATATTTTGAAACTCTTCTTTATTCATATCAAAAGGTTTCAAACTTCTACCAAAATCGGAACTTTTATTAAATTGGAAATAAAAGCAGGCCTATTCGCGGCAAGCGCACATACAGCGAAAAACCTGGCGGCGTCCATGAACGCAGCTTGTTGATGTCCCTCCTCTTTTCTTCGGCGTGCATTTTAAATAGATAAAGACGCTGGAAAACGCATGGAATTGCTCCTTTAAGGGTACATGCCACCAAATAGCTTTCCATAGACTTTACGTGCAAAACAGGGTCACGTTTTAGGCTATAAGTCGAGTTCGTCTTACTTTGAAATATATATTTGATATCATTTTAATCAGAACAAAATTCTGCATAACATATCTGAAAATGACACCATATTTTAGGTCTACTTTTTGAGAAAAATAGCACTATATAAAAAGACCCGATTTTCCCGTGTTTACGTCTGACTGCTAACCGCGTTTTGACCTCGTGTGTTCATGCGCTCATCATCGTAAACATCACTCAAATTTTCGCGTTTTCTGTTCAAATTAGTGGAGATCACATTCACAAGTTCTAGCAAAACACGATTTGCAACACTAAAATTGTTAATATTGTACCGATTTTGCACATTTTTATGCAAAGTTGGGACTATAGTCGTGATAAACTTTTACCGGAAACCGCTTCACACGCGGATTTAGTGGTATGAACCCTCCATGCAAACATTTTGAGGAGGGGGCAGAACCAAACTGGCTGCTGTGGAGACTACGTATTTTGCGAACAACTTCCGGGGGTCAAGTCTGACTGTCAATGGAAATTCTTCCGGCAAGGCGACATGTGTATCACTTAAGCTTATTATTTAAGCTCAAAACACGAGAGCGAAATTACAAATTTCTTAATTATCGTACAGTGTCGGCAAGTTTACATTCACATAATTTGTTATTGAGAATAACATTTACATACATGTAGGCCTAAATCTTTAAAATCTCATCAGAAAAATGGAAGGAAATAAGTCAAATATTTGCATCAAACCAAGACAACCAGAAGCCTTGTAAAATTGTATTGCCTGTTGCCCAACACATCAACATACGTACGGACACACAAAAATATTGTGGGACGCACATTTCCCGACTAGGTTTTACAGTTGTGCGTCCAATCGGACGCAGAGCTTTTGAAGGCTAGCGGGAGCCTTGCATGAGCATGGTGAGTAGTGAACAGCATGAGCATGAACAATATTAAAATGCATCCATAATGAACAGTCCAAATACGTCATGGTCTTGTACTCTCCCGCGGCCGTATTATCTACATACGTACCGGTACATGTAATATTGTATCCTCATTTGATTTGTACAAATACCAGGCCGGGGACATGATCATGAATCGTGTTGTAAGAGTTTACAGTAACACATAGTTTTTTGACAGCTAGTAATATGCAGGAAATGTTAATAGGCTTTTACCACTATGCCGAAAAGTAGACCCATGTTTATGATGTTATTGAAAAGAGTGCTATTTCTGGTTTATATTTTGTGTGCTAAAGAAAGTAGACAAAGTATATAACTTGAATTAATAAATCGTGATAAATCGTTCTGGCATGTCTGGCGAGATGTCGCAAGACAAATTGTAATATAAAATATTTTGATAAAACTAAATAAAAAGGGCATATTGTGATCCACAGCCTCATCCCCCAACTTTTCTCAAAAAAAGTTGAGATTTTTATACCACTGGAAACCTCTGGCTACATAATGTTTATGTACATGTACCACTACCAAAAATTTCTTGCAGATTAATTCGTTTAGGGCTCATATTGAAATTCCCTTACACAGGAAGGTGTGCGCCATCCTGCAGCTTTCCTGTGCTACATGTAGCCTTCTTTTGTTAAAATCCTGGGCAGGGTGTATCACTGATGCATATATCCATCCATTTTATGACCGAGCTTTCCTGAGGCCAGCGCTTAGCGAGGGAATCCTGCCTTCTTTCAGTGTGAAAAGCGTGGTAGGGTATTTCAATATGAGCCCATTAGCAAAAATATCGTCAAATTTGAATTTCGTTCTGGTATACCAGAATGAAATTACAACAGTGGCCTATGGAGCAGTGTAATACACATAATCATGCATAACTCGCAAATGCAAAATCGGAATCCACTGAAAATTTGGGAATATGCTTTTTCGTAGATATCTACTGAAAAATGTCATATAAAGAGGATGCTAGGATCACAAAATCCTCCTTTAATCTGCGATGTATAAGGCCTGCCAATTACGAGCTGATCAAAGTATTTATAAGCATTGACGTCAGCCAGCGTTTGAAATAAGGCAGGTTCTTGGGTCAAATACCCGTGAAAGTAGACGCAGACCCGCAAATTTCCTATGGTATCGGTCTGTGTGACCTTAAAAATTGAACCAAGCAAAGAGCAGAAAGTCCCAGTTTTGCATATTAAAAAGTCAGTGGGTTGTGTTAACCTTGGTAACTAAAGTATCACGTAATCACTATGATGGCAAATATGACCATCATTTGAAAGCTGTATTTCAATCATTTCTTTTCCTGTAGTTTCAGACAACGATGGAATTACTGCGGCAGAGACAAATTGAGTCTTTTCATGACCACTGAGGCATAGTACACTTGGACAATGAAAATAATCGGTTCATACATACGCCCTATATAACGGCGCGCGTGATTGGTTTATGCCCGGTATCCCGGATGTGCGATCACTGGGTAGGGAAAATGAAGGAAATTTATGGTTTTTAATGATGTTACTTGTTATTTTTTGTTATTATTTTGATGAAATAAGAATCACAAAATGTTCTGGTATCACGATGAGCGGGTTTCATTCATATATTTTCATGACTAATCGGTTGTTTATGCCCTCGGGCATAAACAACCATTTAGTCATGATAATATATGAATGAACCCCTAATTCATAAATTAGATCTGCGATTTTCCCTGATCCCGTTTCAGAACCGAAGTGAGTGAAATTGGCCAATCTAGGCGGTGCCGATCTGATCTGTGCATCCCTGAAAGAAATAATTATTTCCATTTATGGAAATGTATTTTTAAATACTAAATATGATTTTGATTTGTTTTGTTTGATTCCTATTTTCAGGGTAAGAAGAAGAAGCCTTATATCGACAAGAAGAATGCAGTGAGTTTTCATCTTGTCCATAGAAGTCAACGAGATCCGCTGCAGGCCGATGATGAGAGTTCTAAACATGTGTTGATGCCACTTGCAAGTCAGAATGAAAAGGTGAGTTAGTTAATACCAGGCCCGTACGCAGGGGGGTCGTCGCCCCCCCCCCCCCAATTTGGAAAAGTATACAAAAAGTCCCAAAATTTCACGCTTTTGCGAGCGTAGGGAGCAAAAAAAATCTGGTTTTTTACGGGGTCCACTTTTTTGGTCAAAATCGGTCCCTGGAAAAAAGTCTTTTTCAAAATCAGCACCCCCCCAAATGAAATCCTGCGTACGGGCCTGGTTAATACACTTGTGATTTATTTTTTAATTATTAGTTTATTTTGGAAGTAAAGAATAACTGGTAATCCTAAAACAAACAGCGCCACCAATGTCTGCTCTGCCAGGAAGTAGCCATCGAGGTGCAGGGATTGGTCATTCAATTCGAGAAAGTGCTAAGTGTTAGCACGAAACTGTCATTGATCGAGATATGAAACAACAAATTTTGATTTGTTTAGAAGAATTTTGCATTATATATTTCATTGACAATCCTGATGACCTTATTTGTGGAACTAATAATTTGTTTATGAAGATTTATCATTCATCCAGGTAGACTAAACAATAATAATATTAATGACTATAGGCCTAATCTATTCAACTGGACTTAAGTACTATTTTTTGAGTGGGAAATTTTCACGTCAAATTCCGAATGCATCATCAGCCCTACTGATCTTCTGGCAGTAAAAGTTCATTGACCTGTGCAGCAGATGTTGCAGTGTGTGGTATAAAGAGGTCATGGGCCTCCCAGTCCCAGTCCTCTTTGGGTTTCCACTTCTTAAAAGGGGGCCTTAAGGGATCTAGAATGAGCGTTTATTATGCGTTTCGACAGTATTTTTTGTGGGACATGAGAGCACCTCAGACCTATCGAATTGCATTCTGAATACTGAAGCATGTCTTTCTGATATCAAATAATTTTCATTTTTGAAAATCACAATATAATACAAATTTTATGACAAATTATAAAAATTTGATATTTTTCAAATTTTTGATATATAACAGTCCTCAAAGTAAATTATATAAATCTAATGATATATTCTTAAAGTGTATGTAGCAGGGAGGAAAAGCCATCGGTCAATTGAAAATTTTGACCTTTCATAATGAAGATATGGATTTTTTCCCAAAAGACCTAATTTTTTTGGTGTTTTGGGAAAAAAAATCCATATCTTCAATCTGAAAAAGGTACTGTTAAATATCAAAAATATCAATTTTTAATGATTTGCCATAAAATGTGTATTAAATTGCGAATTTCAAAAATCAAAATTATTTGATATCAGAATGACATTATTCGTATTCAGAATGCAATTCGATATGTCTGATGTGCTCTGATGTCCCAAAATAAATACTGTCCAAACGTTCATACCCCAGCCCTTAATAAAAACCAGGAGGCCAGAAAATATGTGTAGGGATTTGTTTCCCATTAAGTCACTACTATGTCATTTACAATTCCGTCTTATTATTTCATTATTTTACAGAAAATGATGTTGAAAAGCAGAAGGAAGAGGAAAGACAATTTGGTATTTTTTACGACGATGAGTACGATTACATGCAGCATGTACGTGCCGCCAATCCAGAGTGCGTATGGCAACCCGCCGTCATGCCATCCTCAAAACCTACAGATAGTCGCAATGTTAGATTTGCTGACGATACTAAACAGAAAGAGGTAAATGTGTTAAAAATAGAAGAATGTTAGGCTAAGCATGTTTATTTTCTTAATAGGTGGTGCTAGAATTGTTCTCGGGGGAAGTAAAATTGGGGGGGGGCAAAAAGCAAAAAAACTTTCCTATTAAAAATTGGGCAAGTTTGTCCCAAATTAGGGTGATTTGGAGTTCAAAAGAGGGCTATTTTGTTTGCCCCCCCCAGCCACAAGGTGAATTGTAGGGTCTTCTAGTCAAGCAAATTACTACAATTAGTGTTCTATCCCTTAAAATGCTATCGATATTGCCCTATTCTGTCTATGTTTTCCCCATGAAGTGTGGCCACTGCTAGTTTTAATTCTCAAATAGTCCAGTTGCTCTATAAAAAGGATATAAATCCAGGCCCAATTTACTGGTAAGTACCCCATTTGGCCAATTTTACTATCAGCTGACCAAGCCCACCCCAATGATAAACCACAGTGGACAAACCAATAGATAGAAAATTGTCATTATGGAACCTGCTGGCACACTTTTCACACCATGTTGATAGTTCCATACCGTGGAAACTTGGCATGTTGTCCATGGGGATCGACGCTATTAGTCAGGTACCGTGTGAGCAAACTCAAAAATAGCGCAAATAACACATGCGTACACAAAAGAAACTTCGCGCGATGTCTGAACGCTGTACCGGCGTCAGCTGAATTCGAGTACGCTTAAAGGGTACAGGCATGGAAAATTCCTATCTGTTTATTTATTAATCTGTGGATAGTTCTATAAAAGGAGATCAGCAGGTGATAATTGGAGGGGTTAGTGGATTTGATTTTAGTCCTTTTTGGTAGAGCAACTGGACTATACATTCAGTAGAACTTCATGTGCTTTTTTATCTGTATATTTCTTTCCTTGAGTGCAACAATTTTTATTTTTTATATCATTTTTTTTTTGCCCATAAAATAATAGCATGTATCTTTCATATTTAGAAATTAGAGAGAAGGAAAGTGAAAAGAAAGAGCACAATATTAATGTGTTTGATTTGCTGTATTTCAGAAGCCCAAACTTCAGCTTCCAGCAGCAGTGTTTCCTTCACAGCAAGAAGATGAGGTTGGGTTGTTGAATAAAGCTGCACCAATAAGTGGTATGTATTTGTATGAGAGTGATATGGGAAGTTAACATGTTGCGAACCAAAAATATTCGCGCAAGTAAATACTTTTAATTACTACTGACTCGTGCCCCCACTAGCTATGACCGTAATCCTACACTTCATTCCCGTAATAACTAAGGTTGTATTTTAGTTGTCTATCACTTGTTGAAAATATTGGGTTTTTCTATATCAAATCATTGAATATATGAACACATACATTTTCATCATTTTGTATGCGTTGGACTTTTCACATTGCAATTGAAGGGGTACAGAAATTGTGTGAAATATGTGTGATTTGTACACAGCCCTCGAATTAAGGATCTGAAGGGGCATGGCACCTTTTTTAGGGCAAGTTGATAATTGCCTTGGATTTTCACTGAAAAGGCAAGGCAGCACGAAGGGCACCAATGCAATTTCTCAAAAACGAAGAAAACACACACAAACAGTCTGATAGATGATTTTATAATGAAGGGGCAGGGCTGGGGCACAGATGGCAACTTCATTAGAGGACATGGCAAGTGACTGCCGTCGGTAAAGGACATATTTTGAGGGCATAACAGCAGTGAGGATGGGCACCCACAACATTATGCCATGGATATTCGAGGTCTGTGGAGATGTGGCATATTCCAAACTCGACAGCAAAGAGCCCATCACTTGGTACACATATCGTTTTAGAAAGGAGAATTGTTGTGACCAAAATTTTACAGAAATATTATAAAGGTTCTAACCTTTAAAGCTTTTAAAACATCACTTGCACCTTGTGTCATGTTATAGGTCCCAGGCTTGATTTGGATCCAGATGTAGTTGCTGCTATGGATGAAGACTTTAATTTTGAAGACCCTGATAACCAGCTGGACGATGATTTTGTCTTGGTGGCACAAGGAGGGAAATACCAGATGAAGACAGGTTAGTAAATAAACTTAATTAAAACAAACAATAAAACAAAACATATTTTGTTCATGTATAATACAATAGGTGATATTGGCATTGAAATCCAAATGCATTGTGGGACGTTTTGACAAATGTTGATATCTGTATCTGTAGCCATGACCTGGCCCTTTCACTAAATAACAGACAACAAACTGATCTTGTAATTATGGATTTTAGCAAGGCATTTGATACGGTACCACACAATCGCCTTCTCCTTAAATTACAACACTATGGCATTCGCAATAACATTCATACATGGATGGCAAACTTCCTTAAGCACCGTAAGCAGAGGGTCGTTGTCGGGGGTGAACACTCGGCTTGGACAGATGTGTTATCTGGCGTTCCCCAGGGCACGGTGCTAGGACCTTTGCTATTCCTCATATATATCAATGACTTGCCACAAACATACAGTCTGAAGTCCGGCTCTTTGCCGATGATTGTGTTATCTATAGGCAAATAGTTCACAATCATGACCATGTTCAACTCCAGGATGACTTAAACACACTTGTCAAATGGCAGAATGATTGGCAACTACATTTCAACATCCAAAAATGTTTCGTCATGAGGATCACCCATGCACGTTCCACTAAAATGTTTGATTACAAACTAGGACACAGCATTTTAGAAGAGACAAAATGCCATCCCTACCTAGGATACAGCTGAACTCTGACCTATCTGGAACTCTGACCTATCTGGAAATTTCTTTTTGTGCTTACAAAATACTGTTTAAAATGTTTTACTAAAATATTGAAAAAATAATGTACTGTTAATTACAATATATTTTTAAAGGTCATTGACCTGATCAACAGCCTCATCCCCCATTTTGCTTCATCAAAACTGCGATTTTGGTATCAGAAGAAAGCTTATATTACCTCAGTAAAATTTAACGCCCGAGATATTTTTTCATTAAAATGGTGTGAACAAAACCTTCTTGAATTGTGGTAACCACACCGGAAGTGTACATGTATGTACTATCCTATGGGGCATTGTTATACACTTATTTGCTTCTCATATCAAAACCGCTGGAGCAATACAACTTCTAATTTGGAAACATATTGTTTATATGGTAGGCCTCTTTGTAAGATAGAAAGAAGAACATGAAAAATTATACCACGCTTCTTTAATTTGCAATGCTTTTTTTTTTTTTTGGTACATGTAGATTTGGCAATCCTCAAAATGATTCATTTGAGTATTTTATTGTCAATATATATATATATATATATATGTGTATATTTGATTTTTTTTGTGCAGAATATCTGAGGATGCTGAAGAGGATGATTCTGACGAGGAAAGCGGTGAAGATTTTGATTCCGATGAACTAGATGACTTGGATGATGATGATCAAAGAACTTATAACTCAGATGAAACAAAATCAAGATTTACTAGTTATTCATTAACATCATCGGTTATAAGGAGAACGGACGGGCTTACATTACTGGATGACAGATTTGAAAAGGTATTCATCTTTTTTATTTAGTGATTGATAGTTTTTTCTTATCCATTAATTTTGTTCTCATACGTCAAAGCGGCACCGCTCCGAGTTGATTTGAATTCAACTCCCAGCGGTGCTGCCGCTGCGGCAAAGCGTTGGAGGGATCGATATATCGGCTTGCCGCTGGTCACCGCTAACGTTTATGGTGCGACTGCGCAGTGAAGTAAAATCATCTTCAGAGCGGCAAAGCGGCAGGAAAGTATGAAATCGCCATAAGATGGGACATGTGTAAACATTACAAATATGCCAAAAAATCAGGTTTGAAATAAATAACCAATTTCCTATTATAAGATCGTACATTATGGCTTTAATGTACATAATTGTTTTTTGCTTCCTAAGTTTGTCTGTTTCTCAATAATCCAAGTGCCACTTTAGTCTTATAAAATCAGATGGCATCATATTTTGGGCTATTCCAGTTGAAATCCATACACCCCCTATGGAAGACATGACCTTAATCTTCCACACAGTGGGTGTGAATTTCAAATGGGTTACCGTAATGAACGACTCCATTTGAAATCTACACTCCCTGTGTGGGAGATTAAGGTCATGTCTTGCACAGGGGGTGTATGGATTTCAACTGGAATAGACCGTTGCAACAGCACCGGGAAGATTTATGATAGTCTAGAATTAAAAATGAAATGTTTTAAGAATCGATTCACAAGATTCTCTTCAAAACAGATCTTAAGAGTAGGCATGTCCACTAAAAATTGAAGTACTTTTAAATTGATTCAGACCTAACTTATTGGCTGGGAATTGATGAAAGAAACATTTTGGCGTTTAAATAATCTTAATCGGACGTTTCATTCCAGAGATATGGCCTTTTGAGTGTTACGGTTTTATATAGGGCTGCTAGAACATGTTAAAAAGTTAAAGTCCAAAAAGGATTACTAACAGAAAGTGCAATTTAAGGTACTTTTTCATAATGTATTTATTAACTAGCGTTATCTGGAACATTATATTTGCTTATAACAACATGAAAATAAGATCATCCTGAAAATTTAATCGATTTTGTTGACATACAACAAAAAATATAAGACCTCAAAACCCATGGTTTGTTTGGTGAAACCGCAAGCATGATCATAGATGGCCGCCATGGAAAATATCTCCATAGAGGAGATGAACAATAAGTGCATTATTTCAAATGAATGGCGGTAGTCTTAAACATTGTTCAATCTTTTACGGTCAGCACATTTTATCTTCAAAAATTATTATATTTCATCATGGCATAAGTTTGGTAATATTTATCACTACCAATTTTGAGAAATTTGCTCCAACTCAAAGGTTATCTTTAATACATTGAGCAATACACTGTGTGTGCATGGAAGCCATGATGGATAGCATATGAAATGGACATGGTAGTGAGAAGTGCATGATTTGAGATGGGCATGGTGGCTTAAACATTCTTAAATTTCTTAACATCCTGTACATTTTGTCTTCAAAAATAGTTACATTTTATGGCTATGTAAGTTTGCTTGTCTGATTCACTCCAAATTCGGAAATAATTGCGTTTGAACACCTGATGCACGGAATGGTGTCACTTCAACCTGTTGTAGTTCTCATCTCATTAAATTTTTCATTAAAAAAGTTGATCTCTGCATGGAGGAAGGTCCTCTCTATTTATTGACCAATCAGGAAAAAGTTTGGTTAATGTTTTCCGGTGGAATCAGGAATTTCTTGAAACACCCTGATATAGGCCTACATTTGGATCAAAAACAAGTATGTACGCCATTTAACAGGCCTGGGATTTCTTGTATCGATCAGTTTCTCCATAGACAATACGTGTGTGAGTGCACGCACACAGTAAATGAAAAATAGTTCTAGTGGAAACTGTATGGACAGTGGGCATCCCTATTAAGAGTAAATTGTTTCTTTCTTTGCCAGGTATTTGAAGAGTATGATGATATGGAGATTGGTGCCTTAGATCACGATGAAATAGGCGGTCACATTCCAGAACAGGGTGGTGTCTTAGAACAGGTGCTTGGAGAGTTTGAAGAAGCCCAAAAAGTGAGGTAGGCAAGAGATAAAGATCGTCTTTATTTGTGATGTATCTGCAAATATTTGTGCAGAGAGAAGTGTAACAATTATTTTGGTTAACATTTAATGCAGGGGTTTCCTACCTTTGGGTTGTTCCTGTTGAAATCCATACACCCCCATGAAAGACATGATCTTCATTTTCAACACAGGGAGTGTGGATTTCAAATGGGGTTACCTGAATGGGTGACGTCATTTGGGATACACATCCCCTGTGTGTGATGAGATATAACTTTGTTACCAAGCATGTCATAGACTTGGGGATGTATACATCAGTAAGGCGATAGAAACAAATTTGTTTGATCTTACGATCGACCATAGATGATTGGTTGATCCTTATTATTTATGAAATCAATTAAATAACTGTTGTTAATTGTGATTACATATGAGTCTGTTCCTGTATTGATAGCTATTGAATATTAAATAACAAGCATCGGAGCTGCATCGACGGTCAATACAAACATCTAACAAATTTGGTTCTGGTGCCTAACCTTAGCCACTGAACAAATTAGTAATGGGAATAATTTAAGTTTCAAAATTTCCGGTTTTGGTTTTAGTGGATCAGATCGTGTCACACAGGGTTCCTGCGGTCCTTGAAAGTCCTTGAATTTGAAAACACCTTTAATTTCAATGCCATGAAAGTTCTGGAAATTTGCACAAGGTCCTTGAAAGTCCTTGAAAATTGGAGTTTTACATTTTGACAAAATTTGGGGAGTGGAGAGGAGCTGTCACTTTCGTTAATACGCAGCTTTTTTGTGTTGTGGTAAGACCTTGAAAATCATGCTTTTGGACCTTGAAAGTCCTTGAATTTTAAAGGCTTCAAGGTGTGGAAACCCTGGTCACAATTAATACTCAAACATGACTTAATTTTCTCTTCACTAGCTTCACTCATCAAAGCAATAAGGATGTAGAAAAAGCAAGACAAATTCATGGTTGAAGATGAAAATTCGAGATGAATATATAATATTTCTCTCCGCTTATGTTTGTAAAAATCCTTTACTTTTTCAGTACACTTAAAGATGCCAGAGAAGCTGCCAAGGATGGTGAAGATGTACAAGAAGAGGATTCAGATGATGATGATGATGAGTTGGTCAAAATGTCGATAGAGGAACCTAACAAAGAGAGATGGGACTGTGAATCAATATTAAGTACACATTCTAACCTGTACAATCATCCAAAGACCATCAAGGAACCTAGTAAAAAGGTAAGGAATTACAGGCCTTGTGTTTTAGATTTTTCAAGGGGAAGGAGGAAAAATGGGGATGATGGGAATATGTTCCTTTAAGTTAGCCTCAAGATAACCACTATCGAAAAGCTAAATGGTTCAAATCGTTGTTTACAGAGCCCTTTGTATTCTGTGGCTCTAACAGGATTTTAAAATACTTTTTACTGTAACAGCCAATTAAAATGAGTACCTTCCAAGTGAGATACCAATTAGGCTGGATAGTTAGGGCTGTAAAAAAGTTTCTGGTCCAATTACTTATTTTGTCACTTGACTTGTCATCCAACAATGGAAGAGAAGAGAATGCAGTGCTCATTGCCCAATGATACTGCTTAGGAAACTAGATTTAAGTTTCTTGTCATCACTCACAGCTAGCACATCAAAGGCTTGTAAAAAGCGGAATCTCGACCAGCCTCTGGGAGGCCTCACTTTTTGAGAAATTTATTATGTTTTCTTTATTATATATTTATTTCAATATGGGCATATATTTGTATTTTGGCTGCCATATATTTGTGATAGCCGCACCATATTTTTCAATCTTGCTATGAGTTGCAAATTTACAAAGGTCTAAGTAGGGCCTACAATAGCCCTTCATTATGTACTCTGTGTGTAAAAAACTGAGCACTGGAGGCATATGACAGCATGCCAAGCTGAACAATATGTACAGCTGAACAAATGTACAGTAGCGTACATATGCTCTATAATTATGATTCTTCCTTGTGCAAGTGTTTCACATCACTAGTGGTACATTTTTCATTGGCAAATATTTTGTTCTGATTAAATCTATTCATTGTATTTAATTTTATCGCAGGATAATAAAATCAAACTGTCCCAAAAGACAGGCATGCCTCTTAACGTGCTTCCCAAACCAGGACCGACAAAGAAGCAGCTGGAGAGGGAAATGGTTGAAGAGACAAGGTTACCCGCAGTGGTAATACCAAGGCAGAAGGGACAGAAGGAAACAGCAGAGGAAAGAAAACAAAGGAAATTAGCAGTGAAAATGGACAGGAGGGTAAGTGTTGCCTTGAAAAGGGCTATTCCATTTAAAATCCACACTCCCCCTGTGGAAGATTTAGCTAAAGTCTTCCACAGATTTTGAATAGAATAGACAATTGGGTAACTTCCATTTGAAATACTTACTCCAGTTGTGGAGGATATAGGTAAAGCCACAATACAGGGGGAGTATGGGTTTCAAAATAAATAACTCTGACCAATTCTCACTATTCACAATAAGGGCGCCGCCAGCGGTTTGCGATGTAATCGTGATGTATCATGGGAAAAGGTCGACATCCAAGTCCGCGCAATACGAATATTACCATGCTATTACATAGGAACATGTGACAATATTTTTTAGTTTGTCAATATAACGGTATTACACGCAAATCGATAGAGAAAAAATAAATTGTGCACATTTCAAATCACATTATTAAGTATTATTGAGTATCGATTCGCGTGTAACACCTTTATTTTGACAAACTAAAAAATATTGTCACCAGGGTTTTCTTTAACGCACAAAACACGCGTATTTACGCGTTCAGGCAATTTTCTGACTCCTTCAAATCCATAGTCCCAAAGTCCAATGCGTACAAAATATTGAAAACGTCGCATTCAGATATTGCAACATTTGAATAGAGAAACACCCGATATTGTGCATTTATTCTCGGCTTTTGGCATTTAGGACCTACTCCCGATATGTAGGGCCCATCACATTTTGTCAGCATCCATGTATGTTTTAGTGATTAAGAGTCTCTAAAATTGTATAGTGTCAGTTTGAAATCTTGCAAATTGGGTTCGGGTCCTTTTTTCTGTTTAAATGATGCACCAAATATGTCTTCAATTGGACTTTAATTTTGCAAAATTTTCCCTCTCAGGGGGGAACATCCCCCTCAGACACCCCCATGGATAAACAAGTGAACATTTTCGCTTCTGCTTTCGACATTTGCCAATTTAGGCCCTATTATATATGTTTAACAAAATTTATAGGTCTAATGGGGAAAACGTGACAACGAAAGGCTTTAGGGATCGTCATTTCACAATTTTCGGTTTTTCAACTGTTCAAACTTAAATTTTACACAAAAGTGCCAAAATGGTCCACCAAATCGCTTCAATTAGGTCTTCATTTTGCAAAATTTTCCACGTTCTAAAGGGGGAACATCACCCTCGAGTTGATAAACAAATGGCCACTTCCATAGTGCTTTCGACATTGCCAATTTATGGGGGGGGGGTGGGCGGTGGGTGAAAAAATGTCTTGAAGTATAGTGAATCCAGCACCTTTTGGAGAAAGAATAAGTTTATGGTACAAAAAATTTTACCATTTTTACCATTTAGAAGCTAAACTGTTGAAATATGGTGCCAAAGTTGATTAAAATTCGCAAATTTGCTAAAATGGCCAAATATGAGGTTAATTTGGTCAGAAACCCACATACAGGCGTCAACATTGGGGGATCATTGTATGGACCCTCCCCCTGGCAAAATATTTTTTTTTTTTA